>NC_066540.1:6673821-6741321 GCF_024679095.1 Eriocheir sinensis | reverse complement strand
CCTTTAGTCAAAGTTGCATCCTCAGGCAGTAATACACGGAGGATAACTGACAAGTTAGAGCGGTTCCCAGTTAACCTGTAAGAGGTCAGCCAAAATCATTTTTTTTCTTTTTTTGTCCCATATAATTCAAAATGATCCAAAAAGTAAAAAAATAGTCAAAGTCTGAAATTGCCATTTCTATGTCCTGCTGAGGCTTCAAACTTGGCTCCCTCAGTGGTGCTGCCAGACATACAATTTGTGAGTCATGCTACATTCTTTTTTGTGGCATTTTCTGCTCATTTTATAGCACTTATATTATAATCTCGATGGATGCTTATTCATAAAGAAAGACACATCTTTTCATGCATAAATCATTCTATTTGCAAAATTAGAGTACATTTATCACAAAATTATTGATTATTTTTTTCTCAAAATAAAAGTATCCCTTGTCTTCATCTTGCAACTTCTATACACAAGCAGTATCCTGCATATACGTCTGCCTGCCACTGTGACTCAGAGGCAAGTGATGCGGCAAGCAGTGGCGAGTAGATTGTGAGGGGATAGGGGTGCTGGCTTACCCGTGTGTCCACATGCCAGGAACTGTACTGATATATGCTAGACACTTCCAGAAACAATTAATGTGGCTAGAGGGAATTTTAAATCCGTAGGAAGCGATAAAGTGACCCCAGATTATAAACAGAAGGCTTCATGTATATATACATTCTCGATCTCTTATGGGATGAAGGAGCAAGTCTAAGATGCCATATACCAAGTTATATGAATGATTATGAGAGTAAGTTGAGTGTCTATATATAAATTTCCTTAAAAACTACTCTAGTTACATGAGAGTGAACATGTAGATGTACTGGCAAACAGACCCACTTTCAACGCATCTATATAATATCCTCTGCCGGGAAGGGGCTAATTTCATTGGTAGTTTGAAAATTATGTCATTGATTTTCATTTTCTCACCTTTGCCCTTTTACTCACATCCAATAAATTTGTAATCATGTTAACTCACCTGTGTAACACCTGTATCCCAAACTTATTCAAAGTTCAAGGTTAACACTTAGTGGGACCCTGGAGAAGGAGTTTACATATTGAATCTTCTGCCAACATTTAGGCTGCTTCAAGATGTGACTGGCTCAACTCCTGGTTTGTGTGACGCCTGCATTGCCAAGAAGAAGATGGTGGTGACGTGGGGCCAGAGCATCCACCTGGGCTGTGCTGTCAAGCTGCCACGGCCCATCTCCCTCAAGGACATCACATGGCATCACTACTCAAAGGACAAGGGAAAATACCAGATCAGATACAGGTACGCCATTGTCATCTTCAGTCATTACTAGACCACTGCAGAGTAAAGGCCTTTCCCCGTGTTCTCCTTGTCTCTTTGTCTGATGGTAACCTCCACTGGAAACTTTTAGTAACATGTGCAGCCATCAACTACCTATCTGCCCTTTTATGAACCATTTTTTCCTTACCTTCTTCCTCAACCTGAAAACAATAAACTATCCACACTGATTCATCCAAGTTCCTAATGGATAAATGAAAAATCCAGATAACATGGAAGAAATTTTTACGAGCAACCTTCCCATTTGTACTTTAAATAATAATCCACACTGACCTCAATTGCTTTTTACAGTCAGATTGAACCTTGTGAACTTATGACGCTGTAACTATGTTAAGCAAAGGTCACATTAGCTCTTTGTATCCCGGGGCTGGAGACCAATGTAACCCTGCACACTTGGGGGAAGTGATCAAATGTAGAAAGAACCATCCCACCAGTTGATAGATGATCCTGCCACTGCTGTCAAAACTGCAAGAAACAGCTGTTTACATTGAAGGACCAAGATCAAGGAGGCATTTGTTTAACAGTTCTTTTGATCTTTTAAATTAATGGGTCTCATTTATCTTGTATATGATATTTCTTTTAAAGATTTGTAGTTTCTGATAACATTTAAATTTAATGAGTTCCCATACTTAATCCATGGCTTTGTTGTGCAGTGGTTAACATGCCTAGCCACAAATACACAGGCATGGATTCAAATCTCAGCTGAGCATACAGCATGCAGCCACCTTAGCTGTCCATCCTCCCATTTGGCCTTGTCAGTAAATGGATACTTGGGGAAACCTGGGGAAGGTTGCACTTGCCCTGTCCCCAGGGTAATGGGTTCTGACTCACCACAGGCTCAAAGCCCAATGGGATAGAGTACATACTTAATAAGCTTCTGCTGTCAATTTGACTCAGTACCTTCTTTCCCCCATCACTGAGTGTGATAGCCCATTGTCAGGGGCAGCCAGCCCTTCGCCACACTGTTGAGCTAATCAAAAAACATTCTCAAGGCAGCCAGGCTGCTCTCTTTTCTGAACACTGAAATAATCATTGTTCTTATACTCATTCAGGTAGTACTTGAGTTATGACATTTAACATACACCCACTCACACTAATAATGACCTGGCTAATAACATTAGTAATATTTGGTTAAGCAATGAGTTGACATTTCAAATGCCCCGCCACAGGCAGAGCAGCAGCAGTTTATTTACACAGCGCTCCCATGCCTCCCCCCACCTCCCCCACCCTGCTGCCATCCTCACTCGTTGCCTAGCCAGGATGGGTAATGCAGGAGGAGGGAAGCATGATTGGGCTGAGTCAACCCAATCATGCTTCCCCCTCAGTTGCCTTTGGAACTCACACTGCAGTCAGTAATCACTACTCAACCAGTTTATAGGACTACAGCCTGCTATACAAGCTTATTGCTGGATCTAGCAGACACCAGTTTGTTAGCAAAATAGTGTCCCACAACAACAGCCTCTTCACAGTATTCCTGCACCAACTTATATAGGCGACTGTTTACTAGAAACAGCAATCATAGCTGAATGAAACATTCACTGGCCTCTCGTATAACTACAAAGTGTCCTTTGCTTACTTACACTGACACATGCCAATACAACCCCCACCACAACAACTCGGTGGGGCATTTGGCTAATGCTACCAGCCTGACAAAACTTGGTTGCTCAGTTTTGTAATATTGCACAATGTTGTGTGCTAAAGTGTCAACCAAATGCAGAGCTGGGGCAAGGTGACCTCAGGAGAAAAGGTGGGTTAGGGGGGAGAGTTGGGGGCACAGGAGCTCCACTCTATCCTCTGTGGGTCATTTGAGAAATATTTTGTTGTTTTTAATGCAAATTTTTACTTATGACCAGCTTTTCGGTTCCAAACCCCATTGTAACTCGAGGACTACCTGTTTATACATTGCCTGTCAAGAAGTTTTAAGAGGTCCCAGTGTATCATCTGAGTTAAGGAGACTATCATAGTAATCATCTCATCGGTTTGAGTAGTGTGCTGGCTGTGGCAAGGATGGTGTGGGGGCTGCAGCTGCCATCTATTCTAGCAAGCCTCATATAAGCTGAGGCCACAGATATGTCTCCCACATGATCCCTGCTTGTCTTTGTAGAATAAGTGTCCTTTTTGAGTCGTCTTTACTCTTAACTAGCTATTCTGGCAAAGTAAGTCTTATGAGCAGCAGTTATATTTAATGTCTAGAGGTGATTGATAGTCAGAGATTAAGCTACAGTGAAGTAATACGTTAGTTTTGTAGCATCAGTCAGCAGCTAAAGCTTCTTTCTTCAGCTCCTTCAAAGTTTCAATGTTGGCATGCTAATACTCATGGCTGTCTTGCTCATGCATCATAGTGCCTCAAAGAGTGTGCCAGAGAGCAAGGTAAGACTTTATTAAAGTAGGTTGGGTAGTATGTGCCAGCCAAGAGTACAAAGGTGCATCGTGTGAGTTAACAGACACCGGCTCTCCTCCTGCTCCACACTGTACACCGTTCCCCATCTGAATGAATTCCCCACATGACTCATACAATATGTTGATATTCTATAGTTTTGCACATTATAGTCTCAATGTGAATAAATTTGTGTGATAAATTTACAGATCTGATTCTTCATGTAGATGATGTAGAGTTACAGATAATGCAGGTGAGGATAACTAGATGGATATTCAATTTGTACCCATTCCTATGTTTCCTAACAACTTTTTCCAGGTATTTATTTTTTTTCAATTTCCCTTAATAACCCCCTTAAACTATTGAAATATCTCATATTGTCTACATCTTTCCAAGAAATTTAAAGTAAACATCTTTAATCTATTTCTGTGGTAATTCTCAAAATCCTTGAGTCAGATTTTAAACAGTGGGCTGTTATAGGTAGACAAAGAATGTTGTGTTAGGATGCAGAAGGGATTGGAAAAGGAGTGGGAAGGAGAGAAAGGAAAAGTAAGAAATACAGGACCATGCAAAAATAAGTTGAATAACGGGCTGGACCACACGGCTCACATCGAACCCCCCTACGGTGTTCATATTCATGTAGTTTAGGGAGATTTGAAATAGAAAATTCTCTCCCCTAGGTCTGAAGGAAACTGTAGAGACATTACATTAACCATCCAATTTGTGTGGTAAAAAGCAAAGAATTCTTTTTCAGGCCTGACAAGTACATAGAGACTTCAGAACATGGCCTGGTTGTCATGAATGTGAATGAGGCCGATGCTGGCAGATACGACTGCAAGATGGGTGGAGACATTGTGTGTTCGTATAACATCACTGTGGATGCCCACCGCTGCTCAGCCCCAGCAAGAACCAATGACTTTCAGAAGGTACGGAAAGGGGGGAAGGGTTTGCAATCTCCCCAAGAGTATAGACGAGTGAATGAGCATGGATGATGTGGATGTCAGGTAAGAGAGGTGCTGTGGGAATGCAGGGGTCATGGGCCCTCTGGGTCAGCATATTTTCCAGATTAATAGAAGGGGACCTAAAAATGTTCAAAACAAATCATTCCTAGATGTTTACCACACTTGGTTCAGCAGTCACCAATATTCAGTACCTGCCCCAGACATTTTCCGCACTTTGTATAGCACATTTAGGCATCATATCAAAGAGATTAATAACAACAAGTTATTTGAAAACTTGCATTACATGTCAACAAAGGATGTACTTTTGGTGGCAGTCACGAAGCATCTGCCATTTTCTTCTTTGACTCAAGGGGCTTAACCTATTCCATCCGTGACGCAGACGTTAGTGTCACAGTATGGAAAGGGTCAAGAGGAAATGGAAGAGGATTAATCCTCTTCTAAACCTCTCAATCCTCCTCTAAATTCCTCTTAATCCTCTTCCATTTCTTATTAAGAGGTTTAGAAGAGGATTAAGAGGTTTAGAAGAGGACTATCCCTTTCCATACAGTGACGCCATCAGATGTCGGCGTCGCCGGAGTGAAGGGGTTAAACATATATTACAATGCAAATTATCTACTATTACTAGATGCTTCTTTCAGTTAAATCAGGTAATAAAGATATGAAACAAATAAACAGGCTGTGAACTGGGTGAATCTCACGAGTCTCAGCGTGGGTGCAGAATTTAGTAGTCAAACCTCAGTTTACGAGTGCCTAAGTTTACGAGTGTTTTGATTTACGAGCAAAAAAAATCCTACAAAAAATGCTTTGATTTACAAGCGATGACTTGGTATACAAGCATCCTGTTTTTTTTATTTTTTTTTTTTTTTTCACCCCAGGGTGATAATAATAATAATAATTGGTTTATTCAGGAAATTGCAGCCATTAAGCTGAAAATGTACATATTAATATATAGTGCAATCATAAAGAAAAATACAATATGAAAGGGGTGTGGGGGGCTGGTGATTTACATTAATGGAGGGAAAGTAGTGATGATGCTTGAGGGGTGAAGAGGTGGAGGAGTGCGGTGTGGTAGAGCGATGAGGCGGGAAGGTAATCCTCCTCTGGAAGGCGAGTAGGTGTTAATCCAAGGTCATCCCCAGGTCACAATGCTGGGTCAGGTAGTACCAGGTGGCCAGAGAGCAGGTAGAGGCGGTATCAACGGTCACTCAGAAAGGGGCTTAGCGGTGGAGTGCTAATCCAACACAGGTGGCGAGACAGATGTGAAGACTCGCTGCTGTGCCTGGGAACAGACTGCACAGCCTCGGTGGTGAGCAGCCTGCACATTGCCCCCACCTGAGTGACAAGTCCTCCACTGCACTGCACCTGACCAGACTTCAACAGCAGGATGGGCGGGCTGGTGGGCCTGGGGAGACCTCGGGGCGTCGGCAGGGGCCTATGACACACAGGCTATATGTAGGCCATCATGGTCAAGCGCCCTTTGAGGAGAGACCACAAGCCCTTGCTGGGTGACAGTTCATGAAGGGGAGGAGAGGATGCCGATAGCTGACCAAGTTGGTCTTTCAATGAAGACTGCCGTGTCTCTTCGTACAAGTCAAAGATGTGAGCGTGGGTTCCCTTTGTTCGCTGCAAGACGAGAGTGCTCAAAGCAGAAAACAATGGGAATAGAGTCTCAGGAACGCAACATCCCATTCTCCAATACAGAACGAACCCATATTTTAAGGAACTGATGGCAACCATTAAGTCTCCCTAGCTTGCCATGACTGACAGCTGCTGCCCACTGCTGGTGAAGGCAGGAGGAAGGGGGGAAGAGACATTGCGATGAGTATTTTACACGTATTTCAGGACGACCCTTGACAAACATAATTTTATGGACTGGTTTTATGGTTCACTGAAAAATACGCTCACTACAGTTTTAAAATACTGAATTTTATCTGCTTAATCATTCAGACAAGCAAATACAGAACAAGTGGCATTCTGTATTTTGAGGAAGGGTGGCAAGTTTGCAACCCTAAGGCGTCACTTGGTGATATATGGCCTTCTTGAACGACCCCCCATTCTTGAGACTGTTTTTCACCTCCCTCCTGTAATTTGCCAGAGCACTCTATCTTGTCCAAGTGATTGGATAAACCAACACTATTTCTCATTTTGTCACTCATCAAGGACATGTGTTAATTCAGTCACAATTACGGGATCTACAGTTCATTAGGAGTATTTCAGTATCTAATTAGCGTCATTGCATGCGACGGAGTTTCTTGAAACGTCCTTTTTCTATACACAATATTGACAAATGGCATCGTTTCACTTTCTTGTTTCTAACGATGACGATGTTTTCATACCGGGAAGTTCTTACTTCCTACAGTGATGCTTTGAAATGGTCTGTGGTGCAACAGTAACCTTGTGAACTCTATACCCACCCCCACCTGGCAGGGTTATCCATAGGCCTATGGAGGTGTGGCCAGCAAGACAGTGGCTGTAAAATCTGATGTGCCTGAGCAAGAAACGCAAGAATTTTGTAAGATTTGGGGTTAATTCTTGCTTGGTCTAGGGCAGTGGTTCCCAAACTGGAGGGCATGCCCCCCAGGAGGGGCATGAGCTGGATATAAGGGGGGCATGTCTGTCTGCCAAATATTGCAGTTTTGCAAGATATTAGCACACACACACACATGAAGGAGTAACACTGTTTGAATTATCCTCATGTGAGTTGCAATATATATATATATATATATATATATATATATATATATATATATATATATATATATATATATATATATATATATATATATATATATATACATACATACAGATAACTCTATTTACGCGAGTATTGTGTCCTTGAAGAGGTCGCGTAAATCAAAAACAATGTAAATCAATGTAAATCAAACAAGAGGTAGGTTTCTATCGAAAAATAAATATTCACTTCATTTAGTGGAGAGAGAGAGAGAGAGAATATCCATATCACCGAGATATTCACTCAGGCACTCAGTCTCAGCCTCACTCGTGTGAAGAAGAAATGAGGGACACCATGAGCGACTGGCTAGTATTGGTACCGGTACCGAGCAGTCAGGTACTGGTTCCGTACCATATAGCTGGTACTGTTAGTACCGGTACTGGTACCTGCCAACCCCTATTGTTGAGTAGTATGGCAGCGTGGGTACTGTATTGTTGTTCAAGTGGCGCGCGGGAAGAACTGAGCTCAGCTGTGTGGCCGTGGGAGCGACTGGCTAGTATTGGTATTGGTACCGAGCAGTCTGGTACCGGTACTGTACTGTAAAGCTGGTACCGTTAGTACCGGTATTGGTATCGGTACTGCCCACCCCTAGTGTTGAGTAGCGTGGCAGCATGGGTACTGTATTGTTGTTCAAGTGGCGTGCGGGAAGAACTGAGCTCAGCTGTGTGGCCACGGCGTCGTGTGAGTCTAGTTGCGTGAGACATCTGGTGGCCACTCCATAAAATATCGCGTATAAGTGAAAAAAACGTGTAAATTAAAGATTTATTTGGATTTTGGACCCCGTGTTTGTTTAAAAGCACATAAACCAAACTCGCGTAAATCAAGTTACCTGTATATATATATATATATATATATATATATATATATATATATATATATATATATATATATATATATATATATATATATATATATATATATATATATATATATATACATACAGTAGAGCCCCATTTAGCGCAAGAATTAGGTGGATGAACGCGATCGCGCTAACTGAATTCGTGCTAATTGAATAAAGTAACCAATATAAAATTAATTATTTGGTGCACACGTGGGTCTGACTTTTGGGTTTGATAATTACTCAAAATAATCACTCACATAAAAAAAAAACTACGATTGGCTGAGCTCTGAAAACACGCTTGTGATTCGCTGGGAGTCTGATGACGTTATCGCCGGTGCTCACCCGGTCAGCGGCCTCGCTGCCTTAAGGCAGTATCACACTGGCCATTTTCTTCTAACCGTTGTGGCTACTGGCAATGCCCGTGCGCCCATCCAGGAGCAAGTTGTCGGTTCACCGTAACCTGGTGTCACACTGTGCCCTTTTCTTCCCACCGCATTGCCGGCAGCTTGGACAACCGGCAAATCCAAATTTTCTGGGTGTGCGTCACACACGGCCAAGGTCAGTTGCCCATATCCACATCCACAACGTAAACAAAGCACTTGCCCTGTATGAACATGGCATCGTCTGCTAAAGTAAGGGCTCTCGCGGCTTGTGCCGCGCATCATGGCAGCTTGGTGCAATTTTCAAAATTCAGTCGTGGTGGCTGCTTGTGCTAACTGAGGCTTTCGCGCAAATCTGTCTCTAAGGCTGAACTCTTCGCTCAAACTTTCTGTAAAAACTCCACCCTGGACGATTCTGGGCATATTCCTCCTACTCATCCCCCCTCTGACTCCTTTATGCCTGTTATTAAGATTCTTCCAAATGATGTTTTCTATGCCCTCTCTGGCCTCAACTCTCAGAAGGCTTATGGACCTGATGGAGTGCCTCCTATTGTCCTTAAATAATTAACAAGAGTTTGAAGGCTAAGATACCTTTTGTGAGCTGCCTCTCTCTTTTTGACAGCATGAGAACAATCGTGATTGAACCATGGCTTTCAAATACGATGGGTATAGAAAGTGAGCAGATGTGCCTCTATTCCAGAGATAATCACCTCCATAGTTTGCTTGTCACACACAGAGGGGTCTCTGACATGGAAGTAATAATCATTCCAATAAGAATCACAAAAATACAAAAATGTGCTTCATCACCTTTTGTTTTTGCTGTTAATGGCAGAGCAGAGCAAGTGTAATGACACTTTGCCTCTTGGTGCTCTTCTCAGTAGTGCTGTGATATTTGTGAAATGGTGATAAATTCAGATTAAAGTTGATTCTCAGTCTCAAAAATTTGCATTTAGTGAATTCACATCAAATGTTTACAAACTGTAATGCATGCAGTGCCAAAGCCATGTGTTATGTTATTACTGAAGTTCACTGTGAACTCAAGGTCAATTTGTCTTTCAGGTGTATAGCGACTGGTGTCATGAGTTTGAGAAGTACAAGTTAGCCATGAAGACTTGGGAAAGGAAGCAAGCTGTGAGTACCTCAATATGTCTGAAACTCCAGGCATTCATGTATAGACCTAGATATATTGTGCATGGTTAATGCTTATTGAATTGCCACTGTTCCTAGTAAAAATATTATAATTTTTTCCTTTAATAAATCAATCAAGAAATTATAACTTTACTTTAAGAACCTTTACTCTTACCTCAAGAAATTAAACATTCATTTCAAGAAATTAAATGCTCACACAGGTATATACAGTACTAATGGGACGAGTGCAGTGCAGCAGTAACAGTGAGTTTCCTTCCCTTGCAGCAATGTGCCAGTAGGAACAACATCAGCCACCAGAACAGCCATCCCAATGACATTTATGCAAGGAGTAACCCATTCGTCTGATCACTTTAGATAAGACGAGACTGAAACAACAACAACAAAAACAACAACAGATGAAGTAGGGAAGGGAGGGGGCATAAGTGCTCCCTTTCCTATTGGTGGTCAAGATTTTGCCTGTATTGACAGTGAAGATTCTGTCATGTGTCATCAGAAGTATGTGGCTTTGGAAAACAGATCAATATATGTTACACTGAAGAAGGATTCTAATTAAGGTAGTGGGTAGAAAAGACATTGGAAGAGAGGAAAGCTATAAGACACTGAGCTTCAGTGACTTCCAACAGTGTAACAAGAACTTGGTGACTGATCAGTGTGACGAGAATTTGTAGCTGGTTAATGAGGGTGCCACTAGCAGAAAGGTGCTACTATGTACTGTTAGGTGCCAGCGACAGTGTGTGTGCATAACGACAACAGCCAAGCATTGAGAAGTTGAAAAAAGTGACCAGAACAAATGAAAGAAAAGAGCAGGCAACTTGACTTGACCCAAACACTCCAGTTAAACAATCAGGGTACCATTAGTTAACAATGTACTAATTTTTTGTTTCCGCACCTGACAGAGTTTTTGAAGGTGAAAAAAAATCGTTTCTTACTATTTTCTTGCTCCTGGACAATCGACTGACTATGGGCATTACAGGATTTGCACTTCATAAAGCTTGAGCGAGCAGTGATTCCTTGGACATAATGAATTGGTGCCGCCAAGGAGTGGACTTTAAAATATGAACAGCTGAGCATGTCTCTAAAACAAGTCTTTAGTCTCCTAATATTCTGCTGTAACAAAGATTGGCTTCATTAAAGTCCTGAGAGAGATGGCTATGATGCATTTCACAGCAAGAAGGTTCCTGTGTTGTGTGGCGTTTGGTTGGCGTTGTCTCTGCTGGGGTATAGTTGTTTGTTTTCCGTATTGGAAGTAAAAGGAGAATTAACGGATCTATAGTTCTGTTACTATGCTCTCAATTAGCCTTATCACACAGAGTGCTGTTTATCTGTCTATCTATATCTGTATTTGTCTATTACTGTTTATATCTGTATCTATCCATCTTTAGATAGATAGATAGATATAGGTATGTAGATTGATAGGTAAACCTATCTATCTGTATCTCTGATGCCATGTTCCCTCATGGGAACTTCCCTGAAAGGGGTGGGCACTGCAAAAGTCTCCAATTTTCCTTGTTCTGGTACTCCCTCTCCTCACATTCAACCCTTTGCCTGCCAATTCTCTGACTCCAATACTCCATCCAGTCTTGCTCCATCAGGTAGACAGATAGACTGATAAGTCTCTGGTTACATGATGCTGGCTTTCATTGTTTTCCATATTCTACTGTTTTGTTAAGCATATGCTAAACTACCTCTGCCTTTTTCCTTATTGTTAGAGAAATGTAACAGACTTATTATTATAACATGTATCAGGAAGACTCCATCCACGTACATCCATACGTAGCCAGTCCTGGAGGAAGGTGGGAACAGGATCACTGGAAGGGAAGAAAGCATAATGTACCCAACGCATGTCTGACAATATTAATGGGAATTTCATCAATGTCTGTGGGCAAGAGGGTGTGGTGTTATGAAAGGAAGACTGAGGAATTATATTAGACTGCTTGGAGTAAGAATAGTGACATGTGGACAAATTCTTCTTTTATACAGCTAATTTTTAGGACTTGTAATATACACACAATACATGGTGGGACGTTCTCTCGAGGTGATTGACTAAATGGTGTGTTAGTTCAAGTTATATTCTTGCAGCAGTTAGGGAATACAATCACCTGAGACCTTTCTTTATTTAGTGATGTAAATTACCTTGCATACTTGTAAAAAAAAAAAAGTCCACCTTCAGAGGCTAGAATTCTATCTGCCTCCTCTGACATCAGATCCTTGGAACTCCCTCAGAGGGGTGGCTGACCTTGGCAGAAAAGTCTCCATTTGCTCCTATCCATACACCTCATCCTTGCACACTCCAGTCCTCTCATTCTTCTATCCCCTCTTTCTTTAAAATGATGATATGCTTGACTGAGGAGTAAACCCCCTCAGAGTAGCAGTACTAGTGGGTTTAGTAATAGAAAAGTAACATTATGTAAAACTCATCCCCTAAACTTGGTTATTAAAGGAAACTACTGAAAAAATGTTTCACTAAGGAGTGCATTAGAGCTCTCAAGAATAGTAGTTGCAGCAGCAGTAGTAGTAGTAGTAGTAGTAGTAGTAGTAGTAGTAGCATCCACACCAAGGTCCCCCTCTCCTTAAACTTGGCCTTAAAAAAGAAATTCATTCAAGAAATCAGGACTTCACATGAGCATGCAAAGTACTTTACCCGGAAAGTTATATTTTGAGTAGACAAGGGTATGCAAGGAATTACTATACGTAGTGGTGATAGCCGATCTAGGCTCCAGCCCCTTCTGAGAACGTCCCATTCTACATGCCGATCCACGCTGACATTTTCGTTTTCTGTCCTGTGATACGCGCCAATTTTGTAAGACTCCTAACGTAACTATGATAATGGTATATTGCTCCTTATAAGCAGGTTGTGGTCCGTCCCAGCATCTCTGCCAAGAATAGCGCTCACACTACAGCAGCAGCTTCCTCATGACTGTAACTTTGAGCTTTGTTACAACACTTCCTCTTGTCTTATTTTCAACCCACTGTGAAAAAGAACGTAATCAAATAATAGGGACTTTCAATGGCTGTTTTGTTTGGAGCTAGTGACTTGGTTTCTAGCAGAAGGTACTGAAATGTACAGTGTTGCCTTCTACATTGAACCAGTTCTTAGAATCCCCCACTGATTGATAGGTATGGAGGAATCAGTGATGCAGCTGTCCATTTCATGTTGCTGCCACAATTGGGAAGTTAAAGCAGTGGTTCTCAGGACACATTCTTCTTCAGGCCGCCTAAAAGTCATCCCCTATATTGAATCATTATCCAGTATTTATTGTAAATGTACTTTTTTTTATCAGTATTTACTGAAACAAGTCTGAACAAGTGTAGAAGATTTGATTGTGCTAGTGCATAACTGTTCTTACAAAGAGACCAACTGGCATTCGCTTAGCTGTCTGTGCATCATCCTCTAAGTTTACTTAGCTGTCAATAGAATCTTCAAGTTGACCTTGCTGTCTGCACAATCTTCAGTTATTCTTAATCTCCAAAATCTTTAATTTTACTTAGCTGTGGACATATTTTTAATCTTACTTTACATTCTGTATGCTCTTCAATTTCTCCCGTTTCAAAATTCCTCCCCTGGAAGCCAAGAGGGCCTTTGTTGAATATTATTGGTTTATCCACTCAGCATTAATGAGGAGGAAGCACTTGATCAAGACGGTTGAAGAACAGTCATCAAACATGTGACCTCATATTATGAAAAAGATTATTATTGACAAAAATCAGATCATGACTAAGTAAAGGAGTGAGGCTGCTGCTGTAGGGCGAGGATTATTTCCGACAGGCTGGCTGGGGCAGGCTATAATGACACTTCTCTGGTGTGATTATTGAATTACAAATATGTGTGTACATGGTGTTCATTTCATTAGGATGCGTCAATCAGTTTATGTACGATGACCTGCTTTATTTCCCATCTTGATCAATGTATCTAAGTTCAGAGTCAACAAAATATATCAAGACTTTGGATTTCCTTAATGGAGTCTGCACCACAAGTCCCTGTCTGGGCTACAAACAGGTCAGTGATGTTATGTAAGTAGATGCTCTAATACCATCCATGGATGCTGCGTGCACTGAATATAAACTGCACTGGCATTGTTGGTCTCTCTAGCAAGGTGACCAGTACTTTATTATGCTTGCTTAGGTTGTGAATGGTTGGCTGCAGACTGAACGTGTGCAACTAATGGCTTTCAGGCCACCTGGATGCCTGCCATTATGTGTTAAGTAACTTTGCTTTTATCAGTAAAGTTAATGCAGTATTCTTAATTTAAATTCATGTTATGCAAGGTTTTCATCTGCAGCTGTACTTTCTCGTTTAACTTTATCTAAAATTAAGTTAGATTTTCTCATTGGTTTAGACTTTTAGTTATTCAATCACTCAACTTTTATTTTTTATTAAGTATTAATTGATTTCAAAATATTTGTTTGTTTCATTACATGAAAATTGAGGTTTAAATAAATACTTGCTTGTAAGCTATGATCTAGGAATTTGTAATGTGAAATATTCCTGTACAATAAAAAATTCTTTTGTAAGTTTCTTTTAAAATAACTGCATGTGTGTGTGTGTGTATTTACCTAGTTGTGATATGCAAGATGGCGGCACTATAAACACTCGCTCCGCGCCCCAGACGGGCTTGGCCGGCCATCAGCCCCCCACCTGGAAGAAAGAGGGGGGCCATCAGGCCCCACCAGGAAGATGCCTACCAGCGCAACAGGCAAACGACGTAAAAAAAAAAAAAAAAAAAAAAAAAAAACAAAAGGAGCAATGCTCATACTGCCCCGTCTTTATAATCTACGCACTACAATCCAACTTGCCCTTAATTTTTTTTCTTTTTACAGCACAGAGCAACTCAAGGGCAACAAAAAGATGTAATAAAAAAAAGCCCATTAACTGTTGCTCTCATATAGCAATTAGTATAGAGTGGCCAAAATAGAGGTCAATTTTGGATGGAGAGGTGTCTTGATACACTCTTCTTCTCTTTATATGATTATAAATATCTTATCCATAATACTAAGATTTAATGTGTATGCATATTTGCCATGATTTTATTTATATCAGAACATTTCTACATCATGGGCTAGGAGACACGCAGCAATGCTGTACAAGGCGATCCCCTTACACTAAACTCCCCCACAACTGCACGTTTGGCTGAGCCAGACTACAGTACCCTCTTGAGTTTTGCGCTCGCTTTGTTCGGAAGGTACAGCGCTAAACTCGAGGTATTGAAAACACTGAAAAGCGCTTATTTGTTCCGACCCGTGGTTTTTATTTATTTATTTTTTTATTTTATTTATTTATTTATTTATTTTATTTTATTTTTTTTCCACGTGGCCTATGGTGCCTGATGGTCAGTCCCAAGCATGTCATGGTGCAGGCAACTGTATATAGTGGCACCATTATAATTGGCTCATGCTGCCCCCCGGAGCTCACTTTTTTCCTCCTTTACTCCCTTGTTATCTCAAAATACATATCTTGGAAAAAGGAAGAAAACAGGAAGAGAGAACAGGTCATTCTAAAGCTACAGATGAAGCCTTACGATTGGCTGAGTTCTGAAAACACACTATTGATTCGCTGGGAGTCAGATGACGTCATCCCCGGCGCTCACCCAGTCAGCGGCCTCACTGCTTTTGGGCAGTGTTACACTGGCCGTTTTCCTCTAACCAATGCAGCTACTGGCAACGCCCGTGTGCCCATCCGGGAGCAAGTTATCAGTTGTCTGTAACCTGGTGTTACACTGGGCCTTTTTCTTCCCACCGTGTTGGCAACAGCTTGGGCAACCGGCAACTCCAACTTTTCCGGGTGTGCGTCACACACGGCCAAAGGTCGGTTCCCGTATCCACATCCACAACGTAAACAAAGCACTTGCCCTGTATCGACATGGCGTTGTCTGCTAAAGTAAGGGCTGTCGCGGCTTGTGCTGCCATTACCCAAGTTGTGGACTTAATTGTTGCTGCAGTTAAATGGCAGGAAGAAGCTGTTGTGGGTGTGGCGTGTCTGTGGTTCCTCCGTGCCAGTTCTCATTGTCACCATTGCGTGTGAGCGGCCAACCCACCCATCTGGACTCCGACCACATAAACACGTGGATCGAGTAACAACAAAGACACACACACACACACACGCACGCACACACCATGCAGACTCACCATGAACCATGGCAGATGTTTCTCACAAACAAAAATGGCTTTGCCATTTCCTAGTGTGTTAGAACTTATTTGGTGAGTGGTTCATACAAACCAAACATACTCAATGGCAAGAAGAGAGCAGTGTTAAAGACGACTGCTCTCTTTTTGCCAAGAGCCAGGTTTGGTTCATGTGAGCCACTCACCAAATACGTTCTAACACACTCAAGAAATGGTGAAGTCGTTTCTGTTTGTCAGAAACATCTGCAGTGGTTCCTAATGAGTCTGGTGTGTGTGTGTGTGTGTGTGTGTGCATTTGTTTGTGTGTGTGTGTTTGTTATTATTCAATCCATGTGTTTATGTGGTTGAGTCAAAATGGGTGGGTTGGCCACGCACGCGCAGTGGTGACAATGAGAACTGGCATGGAGGAACCACAGGCATGTCACACCCACAACTGTTTCTTCCTTCCATTTAACTGCAGCAACAAGTCCGCTACTTGGGTAATGGCAGCACAAGCCGCGACAGCCCTTACTTTAGCAGACGACGCCATGTTGATACAGGGCAAGTGCTTTGTTTACGTTGTGGATGTGGATACGGGCAACCGACCTTGGCCATGTGTGACGCACACCAGGAAAAGTTGGAGTTGCCGGTTGCCCAAGCTGGCGCCAACACGGTGGGAAGAAAAAAGTCCAGTGTGACACCAGCTTACGGATAACCGTGAACTCGCTCCCAGTTGGGCATGCGGGCATTGCCCGTAGACCCAACGGTTGGACGAAAACAGCCATTGTGACACCGCCTTAAGGCAGTGAAGCCGCTGATAGGGTGAGCATCGCCAATGACGTCATCGGACTCCCAGCGAATCACAAGCGTGTTTTCAGAACTGTCAGCCAATCGTAAGGCAGCCGCCTTCAACTGCGGCTTCAAAACGACCCGTTCTCTCTCTCTCTCTCTCTCTTGCCATAGCCACAATGTTTGGAGGAAAACCTCCAGTGTGATACTACCTTTAAAGGTAGTGTGCGTGACACCGATGGTAAGTAAACGTGACCCATACATGTCAAAGCAGCGCGAAACTCGGGGTGATAATGCGCAAAAGTCAGGATGGTAAGAACATAGGACTAACCACAAAACTCGTGGATCGCGAAACTCAGATAGCGCAAAACTCGAGAGGGTACTGTATAGTGAAGGGGATGAAAGAATAGAGATGCTGGTTAACTCTTGCATAAGGGGTTTGGACAGTATGGGGATGAGCATGAGTAGAAAGTCATGTGCAGCGGGGCTGCAGGAGGAGTGGAGGCATGCAGTTAGCAAGTTCAGAAGAGCAGTCAGCATGAAAATATTGATAGACGATTGAAAGAGAGGCAACATGGCAGCAAATTTTAAGAGGTAAAAGACTATCAGTAAGAGAAGGAGAGCAGATGAGACGAAGAGCCTTAGACTCCACTCTGTCCAAGAGAGCTGTGTGAGTGGAGCCCCCCCACACGTGAGATGCATACTCTGTATGAAGACGGACAAGGCCCTTATAAATGGAAAGCATCTGTGCGGGGGAGAAGAACTGGCATAGACGATACAGAACGCTTAACTTCAAGGAAGCTGATTTAGTAAAAGAGATGTGAAGTTTCCAGTCGAGATTTTGAGCTAAGGACAGGATATTTAGTGTTGAAGAGGGTGACAACTGAGTGTTGTTGAAGAATAGGGGATAGGTGTTTGGAAGATTGTGTCGAGTTGATAGGTGGAGAAACTGGGTTTTTGAGGCATTGAATGAAGGACACAAGGTTCTTTTTACCCCAATCAGAAATGATAGCAAGGTCTGAGGTTAAGGGTTCTGCAGCCTACAGTCTGGAGTCTTGTAATTCCTGTTGAGAGGGTCTTCTGTTGAAAGAAGTTGAATAATGCAGAGTGGAGTCATCAGCATATGAGTGGATAGGACAGTCTGTTATGGAAAGAAGATCATTGATGAATAACAGGAAGAGAGTGGGTGATAGGACAGAGCCCTGTGGAACACCACTGTTGATAGGTTTAGGGGAACAGTGACCATCTACCACCGCAGAGATAGAATGTCCAGAAAGGAAACTGGAGATAAAAGGAACAGAGAGAAGAATAGAAACCATAAGAGGGCAGTTTAGAAAGCAAAGACTTGTGCCAGACTCTATCCAAAGCTTTCTATATGTCCAGCGCAACTGAGAAAGTTTCACCAAAACAGCTAAGAGAGGATGACCAAGAGTCAGTTAAGAGAGCAAGAAGATCGCCAGTAGAACGCCCCTTGCGGAACCCATACTGGCGATCAGATAGAAGGTCAGAAGTGGAAAGGTGCTTTTGAATCTTCCGGTTAAGGGTTGATTCAAAAGTTTTAGGCAGACATGAAAGGAAAGCTATAGGGCAGTAGTTTGAGGAATTAGAACGGTCACCCTTCTTAGGCACTGGCTGTATGAAGGCGTATTTCCAGCAAGAAGGAAAGGTAGATGTTGACAGGCAGAGACGAAAGAGTTTAACCAGGCAGGGTGTCAGCACAGAGGCACAGTTTTTAAGGACAATAGGAGGCACTCCATCAGGTCATGAATTGTTTTTGTGTGGACCAAGTCCATGGCCTCTTGATTCTCATGTATCCTATGTTGTTAGATCTTCCTTGTCCACTTTCTCAATCTCATTCAAGACCCCATATATCATAGTGGTGGTGGCTGAGTGGTTAGCGTGCTGGGTTCTCATCCCGCCCACTGCCACAAGCTGGGATTTTTCAGTCACCCCCAAATGGCATAAGACTACCCACTTGCTGTCTTAAAGACCACCTAACAACTTGGACTCTAGATTCTCTCTCTAAAAGAGAGGATCAAAGATGATCTACGGGGGTAAGCATGAACCAAACAAGATGGCGCTACTATAAACACTTGCCTGTGTCATAACGGGCTGGTGCCCACCATCAGGTCCCATCAAGAAAGGCTACCAGTGCCATAGCCAATACATTAAAAAAAAAGTATAATCTCCTCTCACCCTCCTCTGTTCCTCCTTTGTTTCAATGTTGGTAAGTTCAACCACTTTAATCTATTTTTGTATGTTAAATCTCTTAGTCGTGGAACGAACTTTGTTGCTGCCCTCTGAATCCTTTCTCTCTTACTTATATTCAACTTTGTAATCAGCAACCATACTGTTGCTGTGTATTCCAGCCTTGGGCTGGAGTGGAGTGGTTAGCGTGCGGGCCCCGCATTCACCGTGCCATAAACAACATCAGTTCGAATCCGCCCACTACCACCTGTGATTTTTCAGTCACTGCCGAGTGGCCTAAGACAACCCACCTGCTGTACTGAAGACCACCCATCAACCCGGACTCTAGAAGAAACCGTCCAAGTGAATCATGAATGAGTTCCAGGGGGCAGCATGAGCCAAGAAAAAATGGTGCCACTATAAAAATTGCCTGTGCCATGATAGGCTTGGGCCAACCACCAGGCTCCTGAAGAAAGTCTACCAGCGCTACAGGTGAAGTCATAAAAATAAAAAAATCCAGATATTGAAAAGCAACTTTTACGTTCCTCATCAGGTTGTATGTTTTACCTACAATTCTATCTATGTGTTTTCTGTCGACACATTATCCGATACAGTTTACTCCCAGATCCTTTTCCATTTATGTTTTTTTTATGCTTTCATTTCCCAATGTATAGTTACCTGAAATTCTCTTTGCTCTCTCTGAATTCCATCACACTGCACTTTCTGATGTTAAATTCCATTTCCCATCTATGACTCCACTCCCATATCCTGTCCAGGTGATGTTGCAGTGCTTGACAATCCTCTTTACTCGCAATCTTCCTCAGCAACTTGGCATCATCAGCAAACAAACTCACGTAACTGCACACTGTCTGTCATGTCATGTGCCGCCGGCCTGGCACAAGGGTGAATGATCCTTGTGGCTCCCCTCAGCACGTCCTTCAGCTGGGATGGGGTATGAGAGACGGGGGCCGCCTGGGGAGCCCCCCTCCATGTCAGGTGCTGGTCAATCATCTACCCAGGGGCTTCCATGGAGAGGAGCTCGCAGCCTATGTTTGTAAGTTGCTGCAGGATGACAGAGTGCGGGTGACGGAGCTGTGGAGGAGGCTCGTCTCTGGCTCGGCCTTTGTCGTCTCTGCCCCCTGGTGGCACCAGAGTGTGCTGCTAGAACTGCACAAGTGGGAGCAGCATGTACTTGTGTCGTTACCACACCCGAGTGGCTGCCACTGATGATACCCAGTCCCCTGTCAGTGATGGAGAGTAAGTTGAAAATTGCCACCTATAACTGTCAGGGGATCAAGAGCAGTGAGCCCTATATCAAGGACCTATTAGGCCAGGTTCATATCCTGGCCTTGCAGGAAACATGGCTGTGCGGGGATGAACTGCACAGGCCAGACGCTCTTCACAAGGACTTTGTCTTTCTCTACAACAGCCGTGGACAACACTCAGGTCCTAAGGAGGGGGAGACCTTACGGGGGGCTCACCTTTCTGTGGCATAAAAGCCTCAGTAAGCACATCCAGGTGAGTGGTGCTCAGGACCCCCGAGTCCTGAACATTACTTACAAGGATGACAGGCTCTCCCTCCTCCTGGTGAATGTGTATCTCCCTACCAACATCAGGGAGAACAGGGATGACCAAGCCATGTGTTTAGGGACACTTGCCTCGTTGGTGGACAGTGCCCAGGAGCAACATGTTTGTGTTGGTGGACTTCAATGCTGCTCCTGGCACCCCCTTCTTCAATGACCTACAACACGTGTGAGGACCGGGACATGGTGGTGCCCGATGTGAGGACACTCCCCCCAACAAGCTACACTCACGTCAACATGGGGTGCCTCTCTCGCACCTGGCTTGACCATATAGAAGTGCTATCACCATGTCTGCACAGTGCGTTGGATGGGTGCGCAATTCTATACGACAATGTCTCCTCTGACCATTTTCCTCTCTTATTTGGGCTAAAAATTAATGGGCTTCCTGCCTTGACACAGGTAAGGGTTTAGTGGGATTTTCAGGACACAAGGAAAAGAGAGGAGTATGGTCGGGTGGTGACAGAGTTGCTGAGAGACATTGCCATTGATCCTGTCAGGTTATGCTGCTTTCAGAGTACTACTTGTCTTGTTAGCGGGCATCATGACGGCTGTATCAGTCGTTGGTGGGGTGCATGGTGCGTGCTGGTGAGAGAGTATTCGGTAGGTGCAGGAGGAGATGGAGGCAGATTCCTGGCTGGAATGAGGTGGTGCGTGAGGCCCACAGTGTTGCCAGGGAATCCTTCCTGGATTGGAGGGCCAGCGGCAGTCCACGCTCGGGCCCTCTGGCAGAGAGGATGAGGCACACCAGGGCCAGATTTAAGTTCTGCCTCCAGTGGTGCAGGGCTCATGAGGAGCAGCTATGAGCTCAGGCATTGGCTGCCAAGCTGGCTGCCAGTGATGCAGCTGGCTTATGGAGCAGCCTATGAGCCCTGTTCCCGGACTCTCACACACTCCCCTCACATGTGGATCAGGCCGTGGGGGAGGAGGACATTGCCACCATGTGGGGTGACCACTTTGAGGGTACCCTGAACTGTGTGGCAGATGTGGAGAGTGAGAGGGTCCTCCGGAGCAGGCTGCGTGGGGTGACACTGGAGGGCTTTCAGTGTCTACCACAGTGAACTGAGGGAGATACTGCGGACCCTCTCCAACACTGAGGCGCTGGGCATTAATGGGCTTCTCTCTGGTGCCTTTAAGTATGCACCTCCCAGCCTGGTCTCTTGGCTCTGCCTCTTCATCAATGCCTGCATCTGCCATCAATACATACCCTCTCAGGTCTTGGCAGTGCAAATAGTTCCCTTGCTAAAGAGCAAGGTTAACCCTTAAAGCGGGGGTGTCGACAATAGTCGACAGCTGGTGCCTGGGCTCAACCCGCGGGTGTCGACAACAGTCGACAAGGCATTTTTTTACTTAGCCCTCCATCAAATTTAATTTGTTTGTGCTGAAGAAGAGTAAGCATGCTGTTTTCTTTAAAAAAATACCCAACCATGCTCCCTTGACTACTAATTGGTCAATGATTGCCTTGTGTTAGCTTTGAGAAGATATCTGCCAGACATCTCACCTCTTCTCACCTGCAAGTGAATTTCATCCACAAGATGGGAGCCCTTTGACCTCAGCACCCATCAAGGGCATCAGGAAGGCCAGGAAGTTAAGTTTTTTGGGGTGTTTCACATAAGCTGTATAAAAGTTATGCTTTTTATTATAAATCATAGAAGAGAAGTCCACTAGGGGTGGAAAATTGTCGATAATAATGTGTTTTCAGAGATCCTACTTCAATATTCCGTACTCGCTCTAGCAATGGTTATATAGCCTTCAAATTAACGTCAAAGGACAGTTAAGAGTATTGACTTTACAATGATACTTCATTTAGTCACATGAGATAAGTAGAAGTAAAGATATGAAAGGTTGAAGTGAGGTATGTTTTTGCCTGAATATGCCCGTGTGGGAGGACAGGCACAGCAAAACAAGCCCACGCTTTAAGGGTTAAAAACCCTGCTCTCTAGCAATTATAGGCCCATTGCCATTTCAACTGCATTGTCAAAAGTGATTAAGAAGGCAGTGCTGCACTGCCTAGAGGCCTACCTGAACACGTTGGACATTTAGTTCAGTTACAAGAAAGGGCACGGCATTGAGATGTGTGTGTGGACATTGAAGAATATCATTAAGTACTACACCTCCAGGGGCTCACCTGTCTACCTTTGCTTCCTTGACGCCAGAAAGGCCTTTGACAGAGTGAACTAAACTGGAAGCTGTTTAATAAATTACTTGTAAGGGGAACTCCTGGGTACATTGTCAAGCTCCAAATGTGCTGGTACACTACCCAGGAATTTGCTGTACAATGGGGGGCTTCCACTTCGCTGCCATTTAAGACAGCCAATGGTATAAGACAGGGAGAGATCCTGTCTCCCTACCTGTACAACATCTACACAGATGATCTCACTGCCACTCTGTGTGACACAGGCACAGGCTGACACTTACATAAGTGCATCAACTCGCTGAGTTATGCTGATGACGTGGTACTGATGGCGCCCACAGTGGAGGCTCTGCAGGACCTTATGGGAGTGTGTTAGGCGTATGCTGCCACGCACGATATAGTCTACAACACCACCAAGACAGAGTGCATGGTAATGCCGCTGCCACACTCCAGGGTGGACTACCAGACATCAGCGTGGCTAAGTGGGAGTGCACTTGCTTTTGTGGATAGATTCACATACCTGGGCCATGTCATCAACAGGGAAAGGACCGGTGATGATGACATAAAAAAGCAGATCACCAAGCTCACAGTCATCGGCAACACACTGCTGAGAAAATTCCCCTTCTGCAGCACGGAGGTGAAGTTGGAGTTATTCAGGAGCCACTGCTACTCTCTCTACTGCAACTCGCTGTGGTCGCAGTATAGGGCTGCCTCCATGAACCGTCTTAGGATCTGTCATAACAACCCTCAAGCGGCTTCTTCGGTTTCCTAGATGGACTAACTCATCCCCAGCCTTCACCAGGCATGGGATGAACTGTCTGGCTGTGCTGCGTCGCCACGCCGCGTACAGTATGCGGAGTAGAGTGGAACAATCTGGGAACTCCATCATCACTTCCATCAAACAGATTTCAGTCTATGTATGTGGATCTATGCGGCGGGAGTAGCTGGGTCTTCTGTACGTGTAGATTGTTCACAAGTGTGCCGTGCACATACATATATAATTATAAGTTGTCAATTATTTAAGCATTATGTATCTCATTCAATCTCGTTCATTTTCTTATCCTGTTTTTTATATACGTATGATGTTAGGCGAAATAAAACTATTATTATTATTATTATTATTATTATTATTATTATTATTATATAAATTGCAAACATGACCAGAGCCAGCACTGACTCCTTTGGGACTCCATTGATCACTTTCCTCATTGAGGACCTCACATCCCTGATCACCGTCCTCATTTTCCTGTTTTCTAAAAGGTCCTTCATCCATATTAAAAGTCCTCCTCTCAGTCCTCCGATGTTCTCCATCTTTCACAGCAGTCTCTTATGTGGTACCTTATTAAATGTAAATAAATTCTGTCAGCCCAACCATCCCTTTCCTGTAATAGGTCTACCACCCATGAGTAGAAACACGTCAAATTCGTCGTACAAGATCTAATTTCTCGAAAGCCACATTGTTTCTCCATCAATCTGTTATTTTCCTCCAGGTAGGTCATCAACTTGTCTTTGATTGGCCTTTCACAGACCTTCGTTACCACACTTATCAAAGAGTCTGGCCTTTAGCTCCAAGGGTCTTCTTTCTTCTTTCTTCTTTGAACAGGCAAGGAGGGAGTGTCTGGATAGAGAAAGATGGAAGCTCTTCTGCCATGGCCATCCCCTGGTGGGAGCTCCTAGGAGCAGGCGTCGATGAAATGATGATGATGATGTCTTCTTAGCACCCTCCTTTGTAGATTGGTACGATGTCTGCTTTTTGCCAGTCTGCTCGGGCCTTACCCTCTGCTAGTGAGCTGACTATGACGCATTACATCTTATCAACTAAATGCTAACAGCACTCCCTCAGGACCCAACCTGACATGCCATCCAGTTCCAATGCTTTTGTCACGTCCAGACCAGACATTATTTCTCTAACTTTTTGTACTGTAACTTATTCGTACTTTTTCCAGGCAGTATATAATTTCTTCTTTTCCTTCATGTCCATTAAAGTCACTCTCCCTTGTAAACACTGCCTGAAAACTACCATTCATAACTTCCACCATTGCTGCCATATCCTCGATCGTACTCATCATCATACACCTTGAGTTTACTTATTCTTTCTCTATTTTTTCAGTTTGCTGTTGACGTCACATATCTATGAAATAACTTCAGGTGGTCTTTACGATTTTCTATTACATTTCTCTCATAGCTCCTCTGTTCCTCTCTTCGTATTCTACAGCACCCTCTCGAGTTTCACGCTTGCTTCATTCCGTAGGTATGGCGCTAATCTCGAGGATCGCGAAACTCGAGGTATTGAAATCCATGTAAAAGCGCTTATTGGTTCCGACCCGTGGAAAATAATTACTTTTTCCAACTTTACTCCCTTGTTATCACAATTTTTTCGACTTTACTCCCTTGTTATCTCAAAATACATACCTTGTTAATAGGCAGAAAATAGGAAGTAAGAACAGATCGTTTTTAAGCCCCAGTTGAAGGCGGCTGCCTTACAATTGGCTGGCAGTTCTGAATACACGCTTGTGATCCACGTGGTGTCGTCTGCTAAAGTAAGGGCGGTCGCTTTCGGTCACCCGTGGGACAGTTGGACAAACCTATATTTTTCTGGTAGTTTTCTGTGTGTTATGAAATAATCTAATAACTCTCTTTGTTAAAAATCATGAAATCACTAATATCATGATTGACTTTTCAATGCCTATTGAACGTAAACCGCTGCCGCTGCCGCAAAATAGCTCGCAGAGAGGTTCAACTTGCTTACTGTTTCCATATTTCCCTCACCGCTCACAAAGATCACAAGCGGACAGACTAGAACAAAACCAGGCAAATTAATACTTTTAATGCTGTGTATTCCCACAGCGCGCATGCGTGGTGGACAGCAGAATGGCTAATTTCATCGGGGAGATATTTCTCGCAACACCGGCCAGTGTAGTGGACCTTCTTCTTCTTCTTTTGACCTGTAGTGCTTTGTATCACCTCTTAAGTCCTCCTTCTCCACACTTTTATACTTCACAACATGCACTTAGGGCCGCTTTCACAGTCATTTTGTTTGTTTTGATCCTTACCAATGGCGGCAATCGCTGCTTTAGTATTTCCATGTGAAACTCGCCGATGGGGTAGTGGCGACTGGGGGTCAGCCAAGCCCCGCACTTACCACACACTCTCAACATCTCTCGCTTCGTCTGCAGCCGCCACTACCCCATCGGCCAGTTTCACGTGAAATACTAAGCGGTGATCGCCATCATTGGTAACGATCAAAACAAAGTGACTGTGAAAGCGGCCCTTAGTTACTTAACAGTGCGCACTAATACACTTCACCCTGAACTTGGGTATTTTTCTGTCCTTTTCTTTCCCTGATTTTGCTTTTCTATGCCCTTTTTGGTTATTTTTCACTCTTACTTTTCACCGTCACTGCCATGCATTACAGGTCAGAAGAAGAAGAAGAAGAAGAAAAGGAAAACAACACCAGAAGATCTACAATTTTCATAGACTTGAGGAAAAGATATTTGGACTGTGGTTCCACAGCACGGGGTGTTCTCTTATCTTGTTAATCAAGTAGTAAGCAAAGCAGCTCTGCCAGTCCATTTTACGAGTCTCTTGGTGGGCCATCTTCCACTGCTCCTCACTCCTCAGCCACTGCCGTCGTCTGTTTGTTTACATGCAGCCGTTCGGTACCCACGTACCCGCGCTCGTACTCACAACCATTTTCCATTCATAAGGACAACCAACAACTCGCTCCTGGTTGGGCATATGGGCAACCGCAGTTGTCCATAGCCCCAATGGTTGGACACCGCCTTTTAAGGCAGCACGCATGACGCCGACTGTAGGTAGACATGACCCGTACATGTCACAGCACCGCGAAACTCATGGCGGTAATGCGCAAAAGTCATGATGGTAAGAATTTAGTACTAAGCGCTAAACTCGAGGATCGCGAAACTCGGATAGCGCGAAACTCGAGAGGGTACTGTAATGTATTAATTTCTTGCTTGTTTCTACTTCACCTATAGGTCCTGTCTTTTCTTTCTTCTTCTCCTGTTCCATGCAACATCTCTTTCTCCCTTCACTATTTCACAACTTCTTTCCTATTTTTATATGTGTCGCCCTACTCCCTCAGTGTAAATCTCAAGCTCAAGGCAGCAATTTCTGTTCCACTCCACAGAATTTATTCCAGTCCGCTTATTCAAATTAAGAAGGAAGGGCCCCCTAGCCCCTCTTTTTATTTGGGGGTGGCCGGGGGGGGTGCAGAGGCTGCCCTCGCCTGCACAACCAGGCCCAGGGTTAACCTTCAGAGGGCTCTACATGTGGGCTCCTGGAACGTCCAGAGCCTCGTAGATAATGATCGACTGCCCTGCCTATCAAATGATCTCAGAAGGCTGAGGGTGGACATATGGCACTCTCTGAGACAAGGAGGCCTGGCAATGGCGAGATCAGCAAGTGGGGGTACACCTTCTACTGCTCCGGGATGAGCAATGGCTGCCATGTCAAGCAGGTAGCTATGGGCATCTCCAGCCAACTGCTGCCATTTGTGGTTGAAGTTGCTCCAGTTGATGAGCGTATAATGCAAGTGAGGCTGAAGCACACACAGGGCTTCATGTCTCTTACTGCAGTGTACGCTCCTACCAAGATGCGTGAAACTGAAGAGAAGATGTTCTACGCCAAACTCGACTCCGTATTAGACCAGTGCCCTCCCCAGGACACACTCATTGTCCTGGGCGACTTCAATGCTACTACTGGCACTGACAGGGTTGGCTACGAGCTATGTGTTGGTCCCCATGGTTCTGGTACTAGGAAGATCAACAGCTCTCTCCTCCTGAATTTTGCAAGATCCAGAACATTGAGAATTGTGGGTTCCTGGTACCGGAGACCAGAGCTGCACCGCTGGACTTGGTATAGCGATGCCTGAGGGGTAGCTAAGGAGATTGACCACATCCTCGTAAGTACTCGTTGAAGGATCCTTCAGAACTACTCTATGGTTTACCGGAGTGCTGAGTTCTTTGCAACTGACCATAGGCTTGTTGTTGCTACACTCAAGCTTAATGTCAGGTCAAGAAGAATCTCGAGATGCAACAATACTGTGTTCCATCTCAAGAGGCTGAAGGACCTGGCACGTGATCAGGAGGATGAAGTGACAGTCTCAAATCGGTTCAATGTGCTAAGCGCCCTTGAGTGAAAACCTTGTAAAACTGTGGGATACCTTCAAATGTGAGACTCTGCGAGCTACCAAGGAGTGCATTGGAGAGACTGAGGAAGTCGAGGGCCATTTAAATGCGAATGATGTCCGACCTGCTTACCAAGCCTCAAGAAGTCTCCCCACCCATCGACCAGCCACCCTCTCTGGCTGGCTCAGAGAGGCTGTGGCAAGGCAAAGGGGGGAGAGCACTAGCACACTAACATGTAACATCATACAAGCTGGCTCTGACTCAGAGAAGCATGATCCGTGGGTTGCTGCCGTATGAGTCCTGTACCATTCCTCCTGCTGGAAGATGGGACTGGTCGTCCCTATCTGGGGAAGATTTCCTGCGACTCCGTGGATTCCTACACAAGGACTATGTTTTTGCTGACTAGCCTGTTCTGAGAGAGAGTCCAGTGTGGGGGCTTTGTCAGCCTCTTTCCCGTGAATGGAAGTGAAGCAGGGCTGTCCCTTGCCCCCATCGTTTCAACACTTGCATGGACTGGGGGTACTAGGCAGGTTGTGGACCAAAAGTGCGTCACATCCAGCATTGCTTAAGGGTCTCACGGATATCGCTGGAATGACTTTGTGTCAAACCAGCGACTACTCCGTGAGGCTGATTCGACATATATTACTTGCATAGTCTGTCAATGCCAACTCCAGCTATACGGGCAAGTGGCACGTTACCCTGAAGCTGATCCTGCTCATCAGGTTGTCTCTGTAGGAGACAATCCTGAGTTCATGGCTTGATCAAGTCGATAGATCCTTCCAGGAGGTACTCAGGATGGGAAGGGGGCCTGCATGGAGACTCGCCCAGTGGGACCCCCGGACTTGGCATTGTAGGGTGGGTGAGGCGACGCGCCCCCTGGCGTATGCCCCCATTGATTGATTGATTGATTCTTCAAAGTGCTTTCTCAATTGTGCAACGTTCACCTTGCAGTAATTGTATCTCCTAATTGTGTGGTCTTCTCTTCTCCTCACTTCTCTTTTATACTCACGGATACTCACAGATGATGTTCTGGAAGAGGCCTAGGCCTGTGCCTCCAGTTCAAAAGCCTGGTTGTTCTCAATGTGTTGGCTGCATGTGGCAGTTATGTGTGCTCTATAGTCAAATCTTAGTTCCTGGCACTCCCACACTTTATCAAGGCTTGATTCAAATTTTAACACTGTTTCACCATTTATCACCCACCCCGGCAAATCATTCCAGTTGTTGACAACCTTGTTTGAAAAAGCATACTTCCTGGTGTTGAGTCTTGATCATGTCTTGAATATCTTCTTTGTGTTTCCTCTGGTTATTTCATCCTCCCTCATCTTGAAAATCCCTCTTGTGCATTCTTGATCGTATTTCTGTGTTTTAATCTTGTACACGTCAATCAGGTCACCCCTGGATCTCCTGTAAGCTAGGGTCCAGCTTCTTTAGTCGTTCTTCGTAGGGAAGGTCTTTTAAATGCAGTACCATTTTGGTAGCACGACGCTGAACATTCTCTAAGGCCTCTATATCCTTTATCAAGTGAGGGCACCAAATCTGATTAACATACTCCAGATGTGGCCTCACCAGAGCAGTGTACAAAGCCTTGAAGATGCTAGGGTCTAGATATATAAATGTTCTCCTGATTAGTCCCACAATTCTGTTAGCCTTGTTAATCTTCTCGGCTAAATGGTCAGAGAATGTCTCAGCTTGTCATCTATTAGCACACCAATATCCTTATCAGTGTTTGTGGTGGTGAATGGTGATCCTATCAAACATGGTGTGCTCCCAATACCCTACATTTGTCCTGCCCATTCTCATGTGTTTACTCTTTTCCAGGTGGAAACTGAGCATCCATTTTCCATACCAGTGGCGTAGTTGATCTATATCCTCCTGCAGCTTGTCACAGTCCTTGTTGCCACCAATCCTCCTGAATAACTTGGTATCATCTGCATACAAATGTATTTCATGATGACCCTTGACAAACATAATTTTATGGACTGGTTTTGTGGTCCACCAAAAAATGCGCTCATTACAGTTTTAAAATACCAAATTTTATCTGCTTAACCATTCAGACAGCCGAATACGGAGCAAATGGCATTCCATATTTTAAGGGAAGGGTGGCAAGTTGGCAATCCTAGTCTCAGTCTGCATTGTAAACTCATAGAAATAACATCCGTGCACTTGTGAAGGATAGCATTTCTGATCTGGTGTGTGATCTTTGTGTTTTCTGCACTACATTGTGCATTCTTTGTGCTTTAACAATGTCCCCAAGAAAGATGACTTAAAGGGATGGTGCTGCAAAGAAGAAAACGGGAATGGCAGATATACTATGCTCGCAACAAGGACGGGGTGTCTCTCAGTGGCTTGTATGCCCTCCTGGACGTGACTGACTCCCGTTCACCCTCCATCTCGGACGATACGTTGGGTTATCTTCACATTGGTGGTCGAACATAGTTACGGTGCCTCAAGAATAGGGAAACTCAGCTGCTAAACCTGTAAAAACTGTAACACATTGATCTGTGTTTTATATTATTTATCATTGCTATTTGTTACTAAAATTACTTTAATTCTGTATAAAATAACATGTGAAATGATTTATATATATATATATATATATATATATATATATATATATATATATATATATATATATATATATATATATATATATATTTTTTTTTTTTTTTTTTTTTTTTTTTTATGGGACACATTAATTTCAATGGGTAAATTTGTTTTGGTTTACGAGTGTTTTGGTGTGCGACCAACATCCTGGAACAAATTAAACTCGTAAACAGTGGTATAACTGTAGATAGCTTTTTTTGTGTATGTTGTCTACACATTGTCTGTGTAACCACACAGCACACTTGGTGATGAACTGCAAGGCACTGAGGCTGCCAGGCTGGCAACGGGGCCCTGCGGGGGAGGCCGTATTGTTATGGGTATGGATAAAATTTTACAAATGCACTAATCTCGCACTGGCAGATGAAACTGTTTTCTTGGTAGTTTTCGGTGTGTAATGGAATAATCTGCTAACTGTTTCTGTGGCTGAGTGGATAGCTTGATGGCGCCGTGTTCAGGACAACGTAAGTTCATGCCCCGCCTAGTGCCATAAGCTGGGCTTTTCCAGTCACTGCCGAGTGGCCTAAGACCATCCACATGCTGTCCAGAAGACCACCTATCAACACGGACTCTAGATTTTAGGATCAAAGATGAGCTCCAGGGGGCAGCATAACCCAATGCAAGATGGCACCACTATAAAATGCTTGCCTGGGCCACAACGGGCTGGGGTCAGCTATCAGGCCCTATGAAGAAAGCCTACCGGAGCCATAGGCGAAAATGTAGAAAAAAAAAGTGATTGACAGCTGTGTCAGTACCGACACTCACAAACGCTTGGCTATTTTCCATTACATTTACGTGCTGGATGGATGCATAAGACTTTCTTGTGGTGTAAATACATTCTTCATTTGAACGAAAACCACAAGGAGGAAAATATTTCATCAGGTGGATTTAAAAAAGACTATGGTAACCGAAGGATGGGACAGCAGATAAAGGGAGGAGGGCGAGGTGGCTAGCTGACGCTATTGTAGTTACTGGACGCGGTTAGTTCAAAAACTATTCTTGGTCGGTTACCGTGGATTTCTGCCCTTCTGACCTTGTCCGTTATATCCAAAATCCGTGATAAGCGGGTTTACTGTACTATCAACATCTAGATACATAAATTCGAAATCCCAGGCGTATTGATTCAGGGAATGCCCGATGCTAGGGTACTAGTTGCCCTTTGGCCAGTTCTGGGCGTGAAAATCATTGGCAGTGGCGGATTTTGGGGGGGCCGAGAGGGCCATGGCTTTGGGGCCCACACCCAGAAGGGCCCTGTGCCCACAAGGGTCCCGCACCTGAAAGTCTACAAGGGCATCCTGGTCCCTAGGGGAGAGCTTTTTTTGAGATATGGTAATATTAGGAAACAAGTATTTTTTATTAGTTTCCCGTTAATTTGTTATTTGTTTGTCGTTTTTCCCGTCACAAAAAATCACAATACGTACAAATAAAATAAAACTAACTAATTTCAACTAAAACAGTTAATTGACTAGATAATATTTAAATTCTATTGTTGTGATTTTTAATGCAATTATATAAATACCTTGAATCGTTGTTTACATAAAATTTTGTGGTATTTTCTCCTAACTCGAGTGCACCGCAAACATGCAGCTATCACCTGGGCCTGCCAGCGTCTGCATCTGGGCAAGCATTATTTTTCTTCCCCTAAATTTCAGTGAGGGCTCAAAACACTCAAATGAACCAAAGACTACCATATGGAAGAGGGAAACACCACCAAAAATAGGGAGAATAAATACCATGGTGTTCACCCTATAGTTCTCAAGGAGTGTGACTATGAACTGTGCAAGCCACGCACAATAATGTACAGAAAACACTGAGGTGGGGCTGTGTGTCCGATGACTGGACCAAAGCCAATATTACCCCCATTTTTAAGAAAGGCAACAGGACTGACCCTACAAACTACTGCCCAGTGAGCCTTACAACAGTTCCATGCAAAGTATTGGAGAAAATCATAAAGAAGTCAATCTCCAACTACCTTGAGAAAACAAGTTTCTTGAGTCAACATCAGCATGATTTCCAGTCTGGTATGTCATGTCTAACACAGCTCTTGGAATATTTCACTGACCTTGAGGACGCGTTAGATGAGGGTGATTGTGTTGATGTGGTGCTACCTGGACTGCCGTAAAACATTTAACACAGGTTCCCATACTCGGCTACTCTGTAAGATCAGAGCTGCTGGGATTGATGGTCAGGTGGCAAATTGAATCAGCAGCTTTTTGAGGGATAGGCAACAGTGGATGGTTGTCAGAGGGACTGCTTCCAGCTGGAGAGGGGTTTGGAGTGGAGTGCCTCAAGGCAGTGTTCTTGGCCCTGTTCTCTTCCTAATATTTGAAAATGATTTGCTCAGTGATGTTCAGTCATGTGGGAAGTTATTTGCTGACGACACTAAAACCTACAGAAGAATACAAACCCTACACGATAAACATATTTTGCAGACTGATCTTAATAAACTCCAGGAGTGGAGCTCTAAATGACTCCTAAGTTTCAATGAGAATAAATGCAAAGTCATGCATATTGGGAGGAGAAATACGGGCCATCAGTACCACATGGGAAACATCCCCCTAGTGCAGATTCAGGAGGAAAAGGACTTGGGCATTCTCGTAACCCCGGATCTAAAACCTTCAGCACAGGTGGCTAAAGCAGCAGCCCCTGCCAACTCAATGCTGGGGAGAATAAAGAGCACATTCACCTGTCTAGACGAAGAAAAAATGCTGCTGCTTTATAAATCTCTTGTTCGTCCCTGTATGGAGTTTGCCATCCAGGCCTGGTCACCAAACACCAGGCAGGACACTCTGGCCCAACTTACATATGAAGAGCAACTGACACAACTGAAACTTACTACAGGAAATCCCCTATATACGAAAGGGTTAGGGACTGAAAAAACCTTTCGTTTATCGATTTTTCGTATATCGAAGCCATTTCCCCCATAGGATTGTTAATAAATAGGGGGGTTAGGGACCAGCGCCATCAAAAAAAAAAAAAAAAAAAAAAAAAAAGTTAAATATAACTATGCTTAAAAGCAATTTACTACTCACAATACAATGAAACGCAAGGCTCATAAATAATTAAAAACAATTACCATTTCCTGTTCCTTTACTGTTATAGAAATGCATTACATATGTTAGGACAATCCCCTCTAACTCGTCACTACAACTCATCACTTAACATTGCCAATGTTTACTTCCCAAGCTGTGAAAGGCCAGTTTCGACTCGTGCCCGAAACACGTGCCAAACAGTACACCACCGCACTCCAAGCCCCCCAACCCCTCCATCACCCTCACGTTTCCTCACGCTGGCTGGGATGTGTTTCGATTCGAGTCAAGCAAGGGTTCACAAACTGGCAACGCTAAGTGATGGCGTTGAAGTGGAGGGACTGGACATGGACACTTGCTGCCTAATCACTGCGAGTGTGCGTGAGGCTGTTGATGCTGGCGACCGATATAGACATCGGGTGCGAAACAGTGGGCCGGAAACTGTCGATTTTCAGATATGCGAAGCATGTCTTTCGTGAACCGAAAATTGTCCTATATTTTTCACTTTCGTATATCCGAATTTTCGTACATCGAGCTTTCGTATATCGGGGATTTCCTGTACTCTAGAGGAGAGGAGGATCAGGGGCGATATGATTGAGGTGTTTAAAATCTTGAAAGACTTTGACCGTGTTGGGGGAGATGAAGACTACCTAAAGCTGGCTGCCCCTAGGCACTCCAATCTTCTGACCCGAGGTCACTCCCTCAAACTGGAAAAAACACGACATAGAACGCACAAAAGAAATGTGTTCTTCTCCTCAAGAGTGGTGAATCGGTGGAACAGTTGCTCACATGTACCCTGCTGGTGTCGTCCTGTGAGGGCTTCACAGGCGCGTCAGCTGCTCCGTCTTCCTGAGGAAGGCGCAGGTGAGGTGGATGACAGATTCCTGCCGTGAGGGGTGGACGCTTGCCGCCGCCAGCAGCGTAATGTGTAATGTGGTGACTAGGCCTGATAAGGGAGCCTCCCATAACCCACTTGGCAAGTGGGGTACCTCTTTGGCCAACTCGGTAAGGAAGTGGCTCTCCCGTCACGCTGGTCGTGGGTTCAATCCCAGGCAGCCAGCAAATACCCTCTCTTTGTCTTGATTAATTTCTCGTGTGTTTCGATATACGCAGAGGATGTGTGGGGCCAAGAGAATAGTAGAAAAGAGAAAATCAAATCTCGGGGGCATTTCACGTGGTGGCATAGCAGTGGGATCCTCTCCTGCAATTCTGTCGAGTTTCCCCAAAGAGATAACAGGTATGATGGCCCATGCTCTCCGAGGCTATTAGAATATGGGAATATTGAAGGTATGTCTCAAAGGGACATTGTGGAGTTATGTCTCATGCTCTCCGAGGCTAATAAAATATGGGAATATTGGAGGTATGTCTCAAAGGAACATTGTGGAGTTATGTCTCAAAGGGACACTGTCAACACACAGAAATTAATCAACACAGAGGGGAAAGCCGTGTAGTGCAGCGACTATGCCTGATAAGGGAGCCTCCCATGACCCACTTGGCGAGTGGGGTACCTCTTTGGCCGACTCGGTAAGGAGTGGCTCTCCCGTCATGCTGGTCGCGGATTCAATCCCAGGCAGCCGGCGAATACCCTCTCCTTGACTTGACAAATTTTTCGTGTTTCGATACACGCAGAGGACGTGTGGGGCCGAGAGAATAGTAGAAAAGAGAAAAAAAATCTCGGGGGCATTTCACTAGCTCCCTTGCCTCTTATGCCATCAATAGGTAAGCAACCATAATCTTTACTCCCAGCAGATGAAAAGAAAAACTGCCGGCTCGTAGCCGTACAGAGTTACTTGTATGTGACACCTTGCAGGCCACAGGCCGGAGTGTGCACAGGCCCCCCGTGGGTACTCACCTGTACGCGCAGGCGAAGCACCGCAGGACGGTCGTGCGGGGCGGCGTGGACATGAATGGCCCTGCCGGGCACGGCGCGGCACACTGTCTCAGTGTTGCCAGGTTCCTAACCCATTTTTTCTGTAGCTTTGCCATTAAAATATCTTGAGATTCCGGAAAAATTCTGTAGATTATACACACACACACACATTTATATATATATATATATATATATATATATATATATATATATATATATATATATATATATATATATATATATATATATATATCGGGACTAGACTAAATTAAACTCAATACTACATCAATTACATAATATTTTCATTTACATTTATTACCAGTTTTTTGGCTTATTTTTGCCATTACAAAATAAAAAAATCCTCCTGAATGTGAAACTGAAATTATGAATGGAGTGCAAAAATCAGCATAATACAAAATTATTAAAAAATATTGAAAAAACTGATCTACTCACTGTTATCATCTTCTATGTCTTTTGCCATACTGTACATATCCTCTTTCATTAACTTCATCATTTGACCACATTTAATGTGTTTGGCTATCTCAGAATCAGGGCACATTGACTGAATGAGTTGAGGCATATGCTCCACTGCCCTAATTGGCAAGTCATGTTCACTGATAAATGCTGCTAATCTGATCTCACTTTCTTTAGCTGAATCTTCAAGTTTCTTTCTTCTACCCACTGAAGGCATATCTAATACTGATGGTTGCTTTGCAACTGAAGCACAGTTCTGAACATGTTTTCTACCTTTAGCATGGGATTTCAAATCTCGCTTCCCAGCATTCAATGATAAGTTCACATGGCAGGCAGTGCAATATGCAAAAAATGCTCCTTTTGAACTGGATTTCAGCCACCCAATAAATTCTGCCTCCTTTTCCCAAGATGACTTGTATTTTTGGGCGTATCGTCCTTTTTTTTTACTTGTAGCTGCAACAGGCTCATCCTTGTCAGAGTCACTGTCTGAGTCGATGTCCATGGTTATGCAGTTGGCCTAGTAGCTATGTAACTGCACACACGAAACCTGTAGAAAACGTTGCTTTAATGTTTCTGTAATCTTAAAACAATACAGTAATTTCTTCATATTTAATTTTGTCAGCTCTTTCTCTACAAGTCCCAGAACGATTAAACATCGAAACATTAATAGTATGCATAAAGTACGTTTGTATATAGTTTATAAATAAGAATCAAATACACTGGCTATCAACTGCATTAGCATCCCCAGCCATTCCAACACTGTGTAAAATAAAATGCAACTAAGTAGCACTTAATCAAGTACTACACAACTCTACGAAACTTTACGAAGTCCGTCTCCTACCCCGGTGGTCAAGGAACAGCCAGGAAGGCTGATCGTCCCGGTCTGCCGCTGCCAGGAGTCGAACTTGGGCTAACGGCTATCCAAATGGCTGACGTCAAAACCAGGACCACATATAATGGGGGACTTTCTGATAGCCTCCATGAGTAAGTCCTTTGGACGGATAGGATAGGTTAGGTTAGGTTAGATTAGCATAGGATAGGTTAGAGTAGGTTAGATTAGGTTAGGTTAGCATAGGATTGGTTAGGTTAGGTTAGATTAGTATAGGATAGGTTAGATTAGGTTATATTAGCATAGGATAGGTTATGTTAGGTTAGCATAGGATAGGTTAGGTTAGATTAGGTTAGGTTAGATAAGCATAGGATAGGTTAGGTTAGATTAGCATAGGATAGGTTAGACTAGGATAGGATTGGTTAGATTAGGTTAGGAAATAACCATCTTTAACTGGCCATAACTTTTTTATTTTTCATTTCTCGAAAAAAAAAAAATGCATTTTCGGAAAGAGCATAAAAAACTGCATTAGAAAAGTGTATTTTGGTTTCATAGCTTTTGCGGCAGTGAAACCGAAAAGATCCCGTCACTCTCTACATCTATCATTCTTTCCTCGTCCACCCACATGGTGAGGGAGTGGCTGTCTCAGCCTCAGCACCCTGCACTTTCCCAGGGTTTTCAGTGTTCATAGAGACTATTTTACTCTGAAATATTACCCTACGTGCCCCAAGAAAGCCTGGGGACTAGCACCAAGAAAGCCTGGGGACTAGCACTCCTGCTGCGCTATCCTTGCTAGAGCCTGCATAGGTTCCAGCCTTTCTAGGGTTGGCAGGGGCTGGGTCCCCTGCACAGGATACATCCCCTGACTCACTGGCCTCCACTCCATCCACGTGATATCACCACTTTGCTGGCTTCTCTCCAGCTCCCGGAGTTTCTCCCTCAGGGACCCGTTCTCCCGTTGTCACACCCAGACAGTCCAGCAAAGCCTCAATCTCCTGGTCCACATGCACACCCACGTCAACTCATTTTCCTCCCGGAGCTCCTTATACAACCTGTGGCCTATTTTCTCGCACTTAAAGTGGTTCCATACCTGGCAAAGGTCGCAGTGCAAGCCATGCTCGTCCTGCCTTACCTTATCAGTGCAATTTCCGCATATTTCCTCCGAATTAATCCTTCCAGTGAAACCACATACTTTACATTTCTTACACCCATACTTTAAAAAATCACATATTAACCCGAAAATATCCCAACACACAGACTCGCCTTACAGTGTTTTAGCTCCAAGCTCCGCCTTCCCGCCCAGAAGATCAACGTAAACAAACCGTGCGCCATAGATGATAAAGAGGCGGTGGGGGTTTTCCGAGTGTTTCAAAGTGGCGGCCATCTTGGGCTGCCCACACTCCAAATAATATCGCATTGCAAGTGAGTAGTGTGACGTTAGACATATGGCACCATTGTCAAGTTATCCAATTACGTTAGAATTACCTTAAGAATACCTGAATTACCTCAGAATTACCTTAAAAATAGCATTACCTCAAAATTACCTTAAAAGTGGTGAGATTACGCTAATCTGAGGTAATTACCTTAAAAATGAGAGCCCAGCTGGCGACTGCCGAGTCGCTGAGCTACACACTCAGCAGCAGCAGACTCGCACTGAGCTCGTCCAGCACACAGCATTGTTGTTAACTTTGTGGATTTATAATTTTTAAATTCACATAGGGTTTTATACATATGCCGATGGTATTCGCACACTAAAATGAAACGGAGGAAGATGATGAGAAATAAAAAGAAGAGGAAGAGGAGGAGGAGGAGGAGGAAAGCGAAAAAGAAGAGGAGCGGAAAGAAGAAGATGAAGAGAGAAATGGAGAGGAGGAAAAGGAGAAGAAAAGGAGGAATAAAAAGAAGAGGAAGAGGTGGAAGAGGAGGAGGTAGAAGAATACGAGGAAGAAGAGGAAGAGAGATCGAAATGGAGTAGAAGAAAAGGAGGAGAGAGAAAGAAAAAGAGGAATTAAGAGGAATAAGAAGAGGAAGAGGGAGAGGAAAAGAAGAAGAGGAAGAGGAGGAGGAGGAGGAAGAGAATTAACCCTAGAACTGTAACGCTGAATTTGAATAACGTAGACCAGGGGTGTTCAACCCACTGTTTGAGGGCCGCATGCGGCCCTCAAGGAAGGTTAATGCTTGGGGGGCTCCCGTGGTCCCGTGGTTGTCTCCCCGCCTTGCGCCCTGGCGGGGTGCTGAAGCGTATGGGTTCGAGACCTATCCGGTGCCATGGGAGTGGAAAGGTGGGCTCTTTCCGACACCCTCACAGCCGTACCATTAGGCAGCCCCTAAACCTTCCCCCTCCTCTTCCCTTAAAGGTGTCCCTTTTCTGCGGGATACTAAAGGTGATCTCGGTCTCTTCCTCCGCTAGAGCTTCTTCCGAGTTGGGTTGGTAGCCTCTGTAAACATCTCTACACGGAAATATTGATAATTGAAGCATTTTACATGTATTAGTGTAATCATACATATTTTTCAATGTATAATTACGAAGAAAATGGTATGAGAAATTGGCCGAAGAGCTTCTATAGTCGAGGAGGCTGCTTTATGGTACGGCCGTCTGAGCCCGTTGTTGGGCCTCCTCCTTGAAAGAATTGGGCATCTCTCTACCAGCCGTCTGGGTGGTTGCGCGGCATGCTCCGCCTTCCTTCCTTGGGGTATATCCCCAACGAAATACCAAAAAAAAAAAAAAAAAAAGTTTAATGTGGCCCTCGGGAAGTAACCAAAAAATAACCTACTTATGACAATAACTATATAGGGTCGTGTGCGACCCGGACAAGGTCTCGACCCGGACAGTCTTGATTAACCAATGAACGATCGAGCCTAGGATGACGTCAGAGCTATGACTTATGAGGGAGGGCGGTCCTAACTAGACGCCATTTGCAAACCTCCCCGCCGACGCTCCGCTTGTAAGCATGGTAAGAATTTCGATTTTAAGAGGTCGCGATCTTAATTTTCGGCATCAGGATATATTGTGCCATGACCACGAATAAGGCGTGATCAACTTGTGATAAGTTTTGTTATGTAATATAGCCATATTGGCATAAAATCAGTGATAATACGGAGTGCCTAAACAACAATGGACTCGTTTGGGGTGCCCGCTAAACAAAATTTTGCCGTGTTCTCGACTCGGACAATTTTTGACAATTCATGCAAATTAAGTGTACTGGAAAAACCAATTAAAAAGTGAATGATTGCATAGTTCTTACAACTATAATGTACCATATGTGAGATAAAGCCATGGAAAAGGCTGGAAATGGGTGTTTGCCACGGCTAAATATCGAGTGATTTTTCGAAGTGTTTTATTGATGGAAGTGAATTATTTTTAGCATTAATATGTGCCCCCCATTAGTGTTTACTTCTCCAAATTGAAATATTTAACCTAGGCCAATTGTTTATATTTTTTACGAATTTTTAAAAAAATGATGTGCGTGGTCTCGACTCGGACAGTGTGCACGTGATGTCCGAGTCGAGAACACGGAGGTATAAGAAGGATTTTTTTAAATGACTCTGTCAACTCTCATTTTAACCTAAAACCAATATTAATACTATATATTAACATACGAAAGAAAAAAGGCGTAGTTTTAAGGAATTCAGTTACCTTTTTTTTTATCATATATATTTTTTTATTACATTGATATTTTGCTACCAATTGTTTTATTCCACCTTTCAGTGTCATGTTCTGGATGTTCTTAGTAAGAAAAAATATAAAACATTGGTGTAAGTGTGTTTTTGGTGGACCAAAACATCCGTCCGGGTTGAGACCACAACCCCGTCCGGGTCGTGAACACGCGGTCTCGACCCGGACAGAGAATTCTGGATTTTAAAAACGGCTGTAAAACCAATACTATGATATCTACAGATATGAAACTCATAGCATAAGATGGGGAATTAGTTAAGCTTTCTTTTAAGCACAAAATCTCTCCTGTAGCTCAATAACTTTTTTTTTATGAATATTATTCACTTTACTGTCCGGGTCTTGAACACATCACCCTACGTACTATTTGTTCACATTTAATTTCAATGATATGCAACATTATATAAATTATATGATGATTGATATTACTGAATATCTTATTACATGTTAACTTTTGATGTTATTGTATTATAATGATAAAAAGGCTATTGCACATCTAGCAGCCTGAATGCTGCCTGGCCTCACTGATTTTGTTGACGTGACCAGCGTTGCCACTCCTTGGCTTTTTTTTACTAGATCTTGGCTTTTGGGCTGGGACTTAAGCGCCTCGTCTTTTTGCCCTAGAAAACGGGCTAATCTAGGCTTTTTTTTTTAATTCTCTCCTGGTTGGCTATTACCTTCGCTCATGTCCCTGCCCTCATCCCCCCAAGGCCAAGAGAATATAAGGTCTCTTCAACCTCGTACCAGAATTCTTCTCTTCTGCGCAGTGACGTCACTGGAAGTTACTCAGTCCCACCCAGTGCCACGGTCCCACCCAAGGAGACTATAGAACATATAGTCTCTTTGGTTGTGGGAGCGAGCTCATTCTCACGAGCGACATCGCCCCTTTCAGGTGAGGAAAGAACTGTTCACGGTGTTCAACTCACTTTGGCTATAATACTATAACTGAAACTGGATTCTCACGAGCGACATCGCCCCTTTCAGGTGCGCCAAAGGCAAGCCTGACAGATGGGAAGCTGGGCGTCGCCCAGACCAAGGCCAACATGCAGCAGTAAACACTTTTTGAAGCTGCGTTGTGGGGGGTTGCCTGTGGCAGGGTGTGTGAAGAGAGGAAGGAAGGAGAAGGCCAAAAGGGTGGTGTGTGTGTCGTTCTCAGGGGTAACAATGGACAAGCGCAAACACTCACTAGTTTTAGTTAGGACTTAATTAAGGTGTGGAATGGTGGAGTCTGTGTTTCCCCGTGTGAGTGGAAACAGTTTTTATGTTGGTGCTACTTATTGCCATGTGTGCATGTTAGTTTAAGGTGTTACTGTTAACCTGTATTCATGGTATTTACAAATGTAATTAGTGATGTAAGATACGTAAGCTAACCTCTAATAAGTAGACCCTGTCCTATGACCCTTAGTTCACCATCAGAATCTCTAAACAATAATTACCTCAAGTAACTTTCTTAAAGTCGTGTTACCTATATTACTTGGGCAGGTGATGATCCTGTGTGCGCTAATGATGCCTCATAAGACTGGGTGAATAAACTACTAATTTTACTCTGTGGAATAAATGATCAACAACTAATTCTACTTTGAGGTATAATGAACCTACATAATTAATTAAAAGAGTGCCCATGAACGGCACGACACCATGGTGAAAGCATGGGAAAGCCCCCTCTATTACGTTATTTCAATGCAGCAGAATATGAAACTAGTGCAGAATGAAACTTTTATAATAGGCTGGAACATTTATGCACCAAATCGAGAAAATTAACCAAGAGAACAGCATAAAATGCTGAAGTTGAGCTGTCACAGATGCTGTATTTCGTCCATACTATTTATTTATTTATTTATTTATTTTTTACATCGTGGCCTATTGCGCCGGTAGGCTTCTTCCCGGTGGATCCTAATGGTCGGCCCAAGGCTTCTTCCCGGTGGGGCCTGAAGATCGGCCTAGCCCGTTCTGGCGCAGGCGAGTGTTTATTGTGGCGCCATCTTGCATTGGCTCATGCTGCCCTCCCGGAGCTCATCTTTAATCCTAGAATCTAGAGTCCGGGTTGATAGGTGGTCTTCTGGACAGCATGTGGGTAGTTTTAAGCCACTCGGCGGCGGCTGAAAAATCTCAGCTTGGTGGCACCGGGCGGGGATTGAACCAAGGCCTTCTAAAAGGAGAAGGCCTGTGCGTAAAGTTCGTGACGTCAGCAAGGAGGGCGGGCTCCTCTCTCTCTCTCTCACACACATACACACAAACACATAAAATAAGAATTAATAAGGTATCTCCTGCCTGTTCTGCTACACGTCCTCCGTTGCTTCTTCTCGAATTTTATTTCCAGGAGCAGCACCAGCTGTGGTAAATTAGCCTTAGATTACCTCCTTCATTGTAAAAATATTAGCATTGATAGTAAAACATATTAGAGTTGTGATACTACTTTTATTATAGATAATACGAGGTAGAAGGAAAGTGGATATGACAGTGACAGTAATTTTAAACAGACCAAATGCATCCCAATATTTTATTACTATTAATGTTAATAATAATAATCATTAAATCAATAATAATAATAATAATAGTAATAATAATAATAATAATAATAATAATAATAATAATAATAATAATAATAAAATAAAAACAAAAATCATGACTATATCAGATAATTTTAATGATAATAATATTAATAATAATAATAGTACTATATACTACTAATGATATAAATAACAATAAAAATAATGTGAATAACAATTATAAAAATAACTAATAACACCACTACTACTACTACTACTACTACTAATAATAATAATAATAATAATAATAATAATAATAATAACATCAGTAAAGATAATAATGATTTCCTCTGGAAGAAAGTGAAGTTCACACACCTGTAATTTAGAAGAAAATATATATATATATATATATATATATATATATATATATATATATATATATATATATATATATATATATATATATATATATATATATATATATATATATATATATATATATATATATATATATATATATATATATATATATATATATATATATATATATATATATATATATATATATATATATATATATATATATATATATATATATATATATATATATATAAATTAAAATGTGGTTCTTTTATTTATAGCTAGTTTTTTTGTTAGAAAGCTGATGCTTGAATTTTATCAGGACCTCATTGTTTTCATCAGCTTCCCACATTGATAATATATAACATATACGAATCATTTGATATACTTACTTTGGTATGGTTTCTGGATTCTTCCCCGGCATTGTGTTGTCTCTATTATCCATCAGATTTCCTAAAAAGTCTCGCAATATGTGTAAAATGACTGGGGACGGTGCGACCCGCTCGCTGCCAGATTCTCCAGATAGCTCCCGAGTTGCCATACAAGCAGGCCGCTATCCATGGCCCAACCCCCGTGACGTAGGCTGACGCCACGCCCCCTGTGCACAGGCCTTCTCCTTTTAGAAGGCCTTGATTGAACTCGCGTCCTCCTGAACGCGGCGCCGTCACGCTATCCATTCAGCCACCGCCTGTACTATAGATATATGTGTGTTTCATATTTCCTCCTCTCCTCCAAGATTTATCCCCTAGTATATTTCCTTTTTGTATCCCTACCAAAATATCAGTGACTGAAACAGTAAGGAATGCAAAAACTAGCCTAGCCTACTACTATAGTACATAATGTGACATATGCCTCACTAATTTTCCAGGAATTTTAATGTTTTGGTTAATCTAGCCAACTACTGCTTCTAATATACCAAAAAAAATAGCATGGGAAGTGCATAGGATACTTCTTTTGCTTCACATTTGTGAAGGTTTTATAGGTATACTGGTCATACCAATTTGAGAACCCAGCCCCTAATTGGTGTGACAAATTTGGTAGTATAATTATAAAGATGGTGCAACGTACGTAGCTACAGAGAATGTTAACTGTTAAACAGTTCATGTGACTATGAAAGTCTCTTGGCACATTTCCTGTCCTTAGTGACTCCCTGTATATCAGTGTGAGAGGCTTGCCCAAAGCAGATGTACAATCAATCAATTAATAAATCAATATCAATCAATAGCTCTGAATTAAGCCACTGGCACCTGTAAATGGCACTGGAGGAGGGCCTGAATCATCATCTGGAACGTGCAGCCACTCGCCTGTCCCTGCACTCAACACAACACACCACTAGTCACATTCATCTTCACTGCTTTCACTATACATACCTGCATGTGGTTTTGATGGAATATGTACAGATGGTACAGCCCCTGGATTCAGTGTCCTTGTAGCTTATAGTCCCCAAGTGGCACCATCAATCCTTGGAGAATAATCACTTTTTAAAAAGTGACGAGAGCACACGCGGGCATTTCTGGCGTCATATTCATCTGCCCATCGACACGCTATTTTCCTCTTCCGACAAGTTTTCTTGCCTCCGGGGAACCTGTAAAACCTTAAGCCACTCTTTCCTACGTTCCTTGTGTTGCTGGAACACCCAGACACCGCACAAACACCCATTTTAGCTTCTTAAATAAGGGTTTTGGGCTCCAGTGGGCACCAGTTAAACAGCTGGCGGGAGTGACGTCACAGACACGGTGCATGATGAGAAAACAAATGCTCACTGAGCATTTGTTTTCCCATCATAGGGAATCCCAGGAATAGGGAATCCCAGGATATTTCACTGTACGTGGTTCTGTTGTGTCACCCTGAGTGGGTAACAGGTAGAGTGATGGCCCATGCTCTCCGAAGTTCAAAGAAAATGGGAACTCAACACACATAAATTAATTTAAATTGGAATGGGGAGCCGTGTAGTGCTGACTTGCCTGATGGGCGAGCCTCCCATAACTCACTCTGCGAGGGGGGTACCTCTTTTGGCCGACTGGTAAAGGAGTGGCTCTCCCGTTACGCTGGTCGCGGGTTCGATCCCCGGCGCCGGCAAACTTTTTTTTTTTTTTGTATTTCGTTGGGGATATACCCAGCGGTGCATGCCGCGCAACCACCCAGACGGCTGGTAGAGAGATGCCCAATTCTTTCAAGGAGGAGGCCCAACAATGAGGGTGTCGGAAAGAGCCCACCTTTCCACCCCCGTGGCACCGGACAGGTCTCGAACCCATCCGCTTCCAGCACCCCGCCGGAGCGCAAGGCGGAGACTCTACCACGGGACCACGGGAGCCCCCGGCAAACCTTTCCTTGTCTGGATTAATTTCTCGTGTGTTTCGTTACACGCAGAGGTTGAGTTGGAGTAGAGTAAAGAGAAAATGCTGGCATTTCAGAGGGAAAGAAAAAGAGGAAAATAACAGACCGAAAGAGCTACATCAGGGAGTGCCGTTACAAAGGCGAAACTCCCGACCGTCAACTCAACATTCAACTTATCTCTGATCTGAGGGATCAAAGTGCAGTGTCTTATTAATCTTATAAGCCTAAACAGCATTAGCTGTCTGTGTCTCGCCGGGGTGGCATAATGGCAGTGGCGGCGGCCCGGACAGTCGCGGCGTGATATTTATGGGCATTGTGAAACATCTGTGACATCAAGATCAAGATCAACACGTCAAGTACCTGTCTGAGTTTCGTCGGGCTGGTGTAACAGCAGTGGCAGCGGCTGAAGGGTTTAGCACGACTTTAACAGCCCACCAGTGACCTACTCCAGAAGCCTACGCGGCGAGGCGGTTGAGAGGCCACCAGCAACCAGCGGCATGGCGTCTGCAGGGAAGGGGGTGAGTCAGATAACATTCCCGGGTGAATATTGACGAAAGTGTAGCCTACAAACTTCGTGGTAAAGATTCGTTTTAGTACTGTGCCAGTATTTCATTACCTACCTTATGAAACATCACTAACTCTTCATATATCTGGTAAAGGTCCAGTATAACTCCGGCGCCATAATTTCGGTCTCTTTTCTTCCAAACCTTCACAAAACCCTTTGTGGTAATTCTTTAACAAGAAGTCCGCCTCCCACTCCGCCACTCCAGCACCCCCCCTACACCCAACACAAGCCTGGAGACCTTTGGGGAACCGGGATCTTGGGGGGGGGGAGGCAAAATCACTGAAATATTGGCTTCCAAAATTTCCCTCGAAAAATCCCATAAATAAGGTAAATTCCCTAGTCTCGAAAGTAAGGTAAGTCCCAAACTATAACCTTTAAGGAGGGGGGCCAGTGGGGGCGCAGCCCCCCTTGGTTAGCAGGGGGGTCGCGGTTAGGTTATGTAAAGTATGGTTACAGTATAAATATGCCCCCTCACCGAAAAAAGAAAATGATTTTATGGCGCATCATACATGTGGGGGGGTCCAGGGGGGGGCGCAGGCCCCCTTGGTTAGGTTATAACTAGCCATTACTTAGTGCAATCAACACACCTTCCAGCAGCGGCTTAATAGTTTTAGTGCTAAGAGTAATTATGCAAATATGTATTCTGCTGGCGTGTTGGCACTTGTGGGGTTCCCTTTTCGTGGAACCCGTCTAGGTAAGATGTCTAGGTAAGGGGGGTCGAGGGGGGCGAAGCCCCTCAGTTAGCTGTCAGGTCGTAAAGTTCGTTTGGGGTACTTTAAGGGGGAGGTCCAAGGGGGGGGGGTGGCGTCCCCCTGGTTAGCAGGGGGGGTTGAGTGGGGCGAAGCCCCCCCTGTTAGCTGTTAGGTTATAAAGTTAGGGACTTTCCTTACTTTTGAGACTTGGGAACTTTCCTTATTGTAGGGATTTTTCTAGGGAAAATCTGGAAGCCAATTTTTCAGTGATTTTGCCATCCCCCACCCCAAAACCCCGGTTCCCCACAGGTCCCCAGGCTTGTGTTGGGGGTAGGGGGGGCAGGAGTGGCGGAGGGGGAGGCGATCCAACGCTTGGTTAGCAATTAGCCCACGCATGTGAGACCGGTCCACTACACGTGGTTATTTTTATTTTTTTAGAACACGCACCTTTACCTAATATATACTATACTTGGCCCTCAGCACGGCAGCCGTTGGGATGCGTGTTCAAAAAAAAATAATAACCACGCGTGGTGGACCTGGTCTAACATGCGTGGGCTAACCGCTAACCAATCGTACCATCGTTAACCAAGCGTACCATCGCTAACCGGATCGTTAGCAACATTGCTCACCTCCAATGGCCGCTTCTGCCGCCACCAAAACAAATGTATGTATGTATATGCCTTTTCACTACCATCGGTAATCACCCTAAAACAGGTGGCATTTGTCCGCCACCTTTTACTAAAGTATTATATGTATATAAAGGGTTTTGTGAAGGTTTGGAAGAAAATAGACCAAAATTAAGGCGCCGGAGTTATACTGGACCTTTACCATATATATATATATATATATATATATATATATATATATATATATATATATATATATATATATATATATATATATATATATATATATATATATATATATATATATATATATATATATATATATATATATATATATATATATATATATATATATATATATATATATATATATATATATATATATATATATATATATATATATATATATATATATATATATATATATATATATATATATATATATATATTATTTTCAATATTATTTCATCAATTAATTATTTATTGTTGAAAATAGGGGATAATATTCACGAAAGCGTAGTCTCCTCTCGCCGCGGCCGCCGCCAGAGGAGGCTACGCTTTCGTGAATATTATCCCCTATTTTCAACAATAAATAGTCCTTGAATTGGATTTTGAAAACTTTTCCATGATTGTTGAATGTTTGTAGAATAGATATATGAAGAGCTAGTGATATTTCATAAGGTAGGTAATGAAATATTGGCACGGTACTAAAACGAATCTTAACCAATTTTGAGATGCTGACTGCATATTTCTGGACAAAATATGATGCTGTTTATCATGGAGATAGTATTTTTCTCTGTAAATCACTAAATAATTGATTTTTCAATGCCTTTTGTGCACCTGCCGCCGCCACCGCAAAATAGCTCGCAGAGAGGCTCAACTTGGGGGACCCGTCGGAAATCGAGGGTTTTGGGTGGGAGAGCATATTTAAACTACTCCAACCGAACTTTACATAACCTAACCTCTCACGGGGGGCCTCGCCCCCCTTGACCCCCCTCCTAACCAGAGGGGGATGCGCCCCCCCCTGGACTCCACCCCTCACATATGCGACCTACTTCTGCGAGGAGGTATTTCCCGCAACACCTGCTGGACCACTGCTGCATATGGGTGCTATCGGGTGCTACATCGTGCTTTAGTTCCATTAACATTTTTACATCATTATATCAATTTGAAACGCTAGAATTTTTCTCTTTTCTACACTTCCACACGACCTCTGCGTGTAACAAAACACACGAGAAATTAATCCAGACAAGGAAAGGTTTTGTCGGCGCCGGGGGATCGAACCCGCGACCAGCGAAACGGGAGAGCCACTCCTTAACCAGTCGGCCAAAGAGGTACCCCCCTTGCAAAGTGAGTTATGGGAGGCTCTCCCGTCAGGCAAGTCGCTGCACTACACGGCTCCCCATTCCTATTTAGATTAATTTCTGTGTGTTGAGATTTCCCATTTTCTATGAATCTCAGAGAGAATGGGACATCACTCTACCTGTTACCCACTCGGGATGACACAACAGAATCACAGCAGAGGATGCCACCGCTTTGCCACCAGTGAAACGCCAGAATTTTTCTCTACTACACTTTCACACGACCTCTGCGTGTAAAGGGGCTCTCACACATTCCCGGTCCCGGTCCCGATCGTCCCCGATGACTCCCGATAAGCCGATCGGGGCCTGACCGCCGACAAAATAGGCAATAATCCCGGGACCGGCGGCTTACCGCCGGTAAGCCGGCGGTTTACCGGCGGTAGACCGGCGACCATATACGATTTTCGATTTCTCCGACCGGCGACTGCAGCAGGTAAGTCGGCGGTAGACCGCCGGCCTACCAGCGGCAGACCTGCGGCACATTGACGAGCAAACACTCTCTTTGCATTTTCATATATTTACAATTACCTCATTAACAGCTTCATACCTAAATTCATTCGTGTGCGTAAAACTCTCTCTCTCTCTCTCTCTCTCTCTCTCTCTCTCTCTCTCTCTCTCTCTCTCTCTCTCTCTCTCTCTCTCTCTCTCTCTCTCTCTCTCTCTCTCTCCTCTTCCTCCTTTTTATCATCTCTTTCCATCCTCTCCCTTCCTTCCTCACTCTCCTCCATCCCTCCCTCTCTCTTCCTCACTCCCTCCCACCTGTTCCTCCTTCAATTCCTTTCCCTTCCTCTGTCTCTCTCTCTCTCTCTCTCTCTCTCTCTCTCTCTCTCTCTCTCTCTCTCTCTCTCTCTCTCTCTCTCTCTCACCCATTCCTCTTCCTCCTTTATCTCATCTCCCTCTCTCTCTCTTCATCCCTCGCTCCTACCTGTTCCTCCTCGTTTTCCTCCTTCCTCCCTTGCTAATCCCCAGGTCAGACACAGGTGTTCACTCGCGGTCTACCGCCGGTCTGCCGCCGGTCTGCCGTGGGTGTCGGCGGTTGACCGCCGGTCGACCGGCGACATTTTTCGACACCGCCGGTCTACCGGGCGCATCGCCGATATCTTTGAAAATTTTAAAGTTGACCGGCGGTGGTCGGCTGCGTCTACGATCCTCAGGGTCGACCGGCGGTAGACCGGCGGTCTGCCGCCGACAATCCCCGATCTTACAGCCGGTCGACCGGCGACCGGCTTATCGGGAGTCATCGGGGACGGTCGCGACCGGGACCGGGAATGTGTGAGAGCCCCTTAACGAAACACACGAGAAATTAATCCAGACAAGGAAAGGTTTTGCCGGCGCCGGGGATCGAACCCGCGACCAGCGAAACGGGAGAGCCACTCCTTAACCAGTTGGCCAAAGAGGTACCCCCCTCCCAGAGTGAGTTATGGGAGGCTCGCCCATCAGGCAAGTCGCTGCTTTACAAATTTTCTTTCTCTTTTCCGGATATCAATTGTTACCGCACTGCATTCAGGGACCAAAAAGAAATATATGTTGTAAGTACTGTACGTAGTATCAACTTTGCCAGAGGTTACTTGGTGTAGTTCAGAGGCCGCCTCACAGCCATGGTGGTCCACTGCTGCTCCCAAACTTGGCCTCCCTATCCTTTAGGGCAGTGGTTTTCAAACTATTTAGTATGACGGCACACTAAGAAACAACTAATATTTTTGCGACACACCTGTCCTTTTATATATATATATATATATATATATATATATATATATATATATATATATATATATATATATATATATATATATATATATATATATATATATATACAATTAGTCACCCTTGATAAATATAAATTAAAATTTACAATAGTTTCATTATATTAAATTTTGTACACAAATCAAAATCCCACCAAAATTTTCGCGGCACACCAAAGAGATAATGGCGGCACACACTTTGAGAACCACTGCTTTAGGGCCACTCAGCAGTATAGCCCGGCACTGGGGTTTCGTCTGGCAATGTCCATAGGAACTTGTCCAGGCTAGACTTGAATTTTTCTACCGTGCAGCCAGTAATGTTCCTCACTTCTTTTGGTAGGGCACTGAAGATTTTCGGCCCCTCATGGACCAGACTTGCTGCCAGTAGGGTCCGGATCCTCTCTGGGGCTCGGGTCGACACCCGCGGTTTGAGCCCAGGCACCAGCTGTCGACTATTGTCGACACCTGCACCTTAAGGGTTAAACCTTGCCTCCTTAGCTTGTCTCTTATACATTTTATTATTTGTGGACGCCTCAGTTTTCTTAAATTGGTTTAAGGAAAATGAAAGCGATCTCAAAACTATAAAATATATAAGAGACAAGCTCAAGAGGCGAGGTTTAAGAGCACCAATAGGTGCATACACAATCATCTCGCTTATTGTACCGATACTGGCAAGGTACTGGTGAGCTTGATTAGACAGATTCTTCCGGAGATGAATCAAGTACAGTCAAGTCGTGTATGACGCGGATTCATAAGGCGTGGTTTCCTATGACGCGGTATGGTTTCAGAACCGTATGTTCAGATCACGCGGGTAAAACCATCTATGACGCGGCTCGTGGTCTCTCCTGTGGTGTGTTTGAGAGAGCGACTCGGGCCGCCCGGATCGCCCCGGGTCCTCTCAAATGCGTGACGCTGCAACCCGAGAGAGAGAGCAGTGGACGCCATTTTCCTGCCAGTGAGACGCCATTACCATAGCAACGACGGCAGATAATGCCTACAGGTGCACTCGGGCTAGAACGAACGGGAAAAAAGGGGGTGTGGGTGGGGCAAAATGGCAAGGGCCAGAACCAAATTGTATTTTCTCCATAGGTTTAGTTATTCCTATGACGCGGTTTCCTATGGCGTGGCTGTTGCTCAGAACCAATTAACCGCGCCATACGCGACTCGACTGTATTTTAGAGTGGACTGAGAAGCACATGTAAACACATGAAGGCACATGCACAGTAAAGGGGGGGGGGGGGGTGTCCAGGGTGGACCAATCAGTCTGCCACACCGGACAGCATGCGGGTGATCTTCCGCCACTAAACGATGACTTGAAAAATGAACGTGTTTTGATGGGGGCTCGAACCTAGTCCGTGCTAGGCCCTAGGGATCACCACGCCCTCACGCTAACCACTCGGCCACCGCCTCCCCAGAGTTCCACTTAATACAAAGTTTCACCTAAAGTTGAAGTAACTGAATATGTAGTAACAGTACTTTATAGATGTTAGATGATGATCTAGTCAAGAAATATGGGCATTGTAAGGTAGCATTTATAATTATAAAGGTTACGTTTATCATCGGCGGAAGGCGATAGTCTTCGTTTGTTTGTAAAAAAGAGCACGTATTCCTCACCACGCCACAGACCAGTGTGTTGTGGCGCCGTACTGAGACCTGCCTTTCACCGTTACTACTGGACCATTGGGCCTGCTATTTGGTAGGATAGGATGTATTTTCTTTATTAGCAATTCTATAGGAGTTCTATTACATTGGGGAGGCGGCGGCTGAGTGGATAGTTTTGGACCCTTCTTTTCTTGTATTAAATCAACTCTTTTATCACTCATTAATTACTCCATAAATGATCTCACCGTCTCGTATCCCTGGTAGCGTGATCCGGCTTAAGTTGTTATTGGAGACTGGTGTTCGGGGATAAACAAGGGAAAAAGAAAATATACATTTATTTAAAATTAAATGAAAGTAATTGCCTTACGCAATATTCTATGCTCAGACGATCATAACGCTGGCATATTCAGCAATGGATGCAACATATGACAAACGACATGTCTTTAAACATAATACTACAATTTGTGCTCAGTTGTTGCCAATAATAATAACACTCGTCATTCCACAAGCAGTGGTTTGTTTCTCTCTGCTTACATCACAATATTTAAATACTCTCCTCACATCCTGATAACACATTCCTATAATATAATCTACTACAATTTCACGGAAGCACCAAATTATACCACACCCAGTGCTTTTTACCTTTGCTTTACATTGCAAACAAATAATCACAATCCTGTCCCACTCACAATCCTACTTCACATCTCCTACATTATAATCTCCAGGACAATACAGTCGGTTTCCTTAGATTCTCGAATTTCTACTCACGATTAAGATCACAACAGCCATTCTCAGCTGAGTGAGTAGCAAGTCTGCTTGAGGCGAGTGCAAGGCTCGGTCTGCCCATATCACTGTTGTCTAGGTCACATTTTTGCTTGAGGCGGAACATCTTTGACACGCCTTCATTTTCTACATAACCAGTAGCCAATACTCCTGTCAACAACCATTGGCTCGCTCATTATGTTATATTGTTTACTTCTCCTACTATTTGTTATTTCACTCTTCAGACACTCCCCCAGTGACTTCTCTTTTCAGTTATTCGCTTATAGCATTTCGTCACACCGCACGTGACATGTTAGAGTCCTCTTGAATGGTTATCCACACTTCCTGACAACGCCTACTGGGTATCTGCTTTCTGAATGTGGGTCTGGGTATTTTCCATAACCTCTCAGTAGTGTTAGTGCTTATCAGATGTTTACAACTTTGTATATCTGACTAATTGCTTTCCTTCCTCTCCTGTCATATTTACAATTCTTGTCTCCATATCTCCACTCGGTATTTGCCTCTGATTGGGGTCACTTTTAATTAACTGTGCTGCTATGGTCGTCTTCTGTTTGTCCATATTCTGGGTCCCAACATACTTCCCTTCCGGAAGATCTCGCCCTGATATCTCACAGTTGTTGGTTGAGAATATACGCCTTTCAATTTCTGCAGTTGGCTCGAGTCTGGAAGCAGGCGACGTCGTGCGTAGCGCAGGACATAGGAATACCCCACGGCAGACGTCACCAGCTGAAGAACCAGGATCACGACAATGGCGAAGACGATCCACCAATGGATTTCGGGTTGAAAGGGCTGATCCGGCTCGACCACAGAATTTAGGGGCTGCAAGCCAGCTGTTAGCTCCTGATGGGGATGGACTCAGCACAGCGAAGAGATGGAAGGTCAGGCAAAACGGACCAGATAAGATGGCCTGTAAGAATCCTTGGAGAGGAGGGAGGTGGAGAGGGAGGGCGAGAGAGACCATGATGGGGCCCCTCCAAAACTGCCTCTTGTCCAGTAAGTGTCAGGGATGGGATGTGGGCGCTGCAACCTTGCCGAAGCGTCAATATCCCATTATCCGTGAGGCTGACAGTATGCTTGTTTACAAGATGGGTAGGGCATGTGAGTGCAAGAGTGATGGGGAGGCAGTGAACAGGTCCAGTAGCCAGGACCTTTTATAAACATAGGGGAAATGTTTTCAAGACTATTGTGTGGCAGAGGTTGATCACTGACTCATGTTTCAAGAAAGCAGCCGATTCACAGAGGCTGCGTTACTTCTCATTGTCGGGGCCTGTGGGAGGACAAACTAACATATGGTTATTCTTGTTACAGTGTTTTATACTAGAAAGCATAAAATATATTTTCCTATTCTCACTGAAGGCAATACATCTTGAATCAACACTATACATAAGAAAGTAAGTGCTATTCTGAACAGAAAATGGAAGGTTGTCGATTCGAAAGACATCAATGGTGTCAATCGGATCTCCTCGCAAAGGTTTGGTGAACTAGAAATTACGATAATCGTGCAAAGCCGTTGTCCTGGAGGACAGTTATTACATCCCTATATAGAGCTAAAAAATCAGGAACTGCAAGGCACAAAAGACCTGGAGGCCGATCCTAGGCTTCCTTTAATGTACTGAACAACTGTTTGTTTCACATAATGGTTGGAGTTATGTATGTTTGGGGAGCCTGCAGACTCAAATATAAATCTTGTATACCTGGTCTTATGTGTCTCAATGCTAAGTCAAAATATAACAATTCTTGTAGGAGCTTTTTTCTCTTCCTAATGCCATAGTCTATACTAAAATGGCGCACAACTTGGTTCAATACATCTACAGCTGAATATAGCCTGTTAAAGGCAGATTGCATGGCATGCATATTACTTAATGATGTTGAGTTTTCCATAATAAACATTTAACTATATAAAATCTTTCTCAGTTAATGACTCTAGTCCTCTATTTTTTCATGAATAGCATCAACTTGAGCCTGGGTCGCGGTACCAAATAGGTTATTAGACAAGGATCCTCAAAAAATTATTTCCGTTTTTCTTTTCTCTATAATTCATAGAAGCATGCAGCTTGTTTTGAATAGTAGTCATCACATAGCCTAAAACTTTTTTTTTTAGATGATGCAACAATAAACTGAATTCGTTTTCAAAATTAAAGAGTGTGTATTTTATTGCTTTTACAGCTGGATACTCAGGTGACATTTGAATAATATTTCAAGTAACGAAGCAGTTAAAATCCGTGCTTTATATAATGCAGCTAAAATATCTTCTGTGAGGCTAAACGGTACTATAGTCTCTGTCTGTGAGGACTATAATATAGATAGTATGTTGGTGTGAAACTTTGGCCAGCACGTGTTGGGGACTCCTGTTGTGTCATTGAGTCGTACACTGAAAGAGTCAAATCAATCTGTGGTTTATTTCGTCATATTTCCGCTCAATTATTGCATTTTCATCCTTATGCATTATTCCTGTTCTATATCGTATTAGTTTTGACATTACATTAGGCAACTCTTGTACCGTCGAAGAGCGAAGGCTTTATCTATGCCGAGGTGGCTCTGAAAATTTGGGAGTAACCTGAGAAGGTAGGGCCTGTGCATCAGCTGTTTATTGCTGTTGTAGAACGAACATTATTTAATGTGTTATGAGTAGCAGTCACCTATCCGCTACGAGTTATTATTTTCGGTAGAATTTTTCTCAGCGATTTAGGGTTGAGCAATGCAAAGAATAGATCAGTGTCTGTCTCTGGATTTAAAGGGTATGCTCGCCTAATCGTTGGACATTGCTGCACGTCGATGCAATCTTCATGAAGGACTTTTACTCTATCTGTGGGGACCGTTGAAACCTTACTAGTCCTGAGGTTTATAATTTTTACCATTATATCACTGATCTTCTCTGTTACCCTGTAGGGTCCATCAAAAATAAGTTACAACTTTTTATTTACTTTTTTCTGTGGTCTCGTTTGAGGAACACTGTCTCCAACGTTGATAGTTTTGATTTTGAAGCTTTGTATTTCTTTTCTATTTCTTCTCTACCTTTTTCAATGTAAACCTGGCATCTATCATAAACTTTATTTGCAATTGCAGCCATTTCCTCTTTATAGGAGTCAATATCATAAACTTTCCTTGCAATTACAACCATTTCCTCTTTATAGGAGTAAATATCATACCAGGGCTGCTGAATTTTTTTCTAACATAGTGTAGGGTACAGGAGGATCTCTAAAAATTCTCTCTCTGTCTCTCTCGATAAAATGGGGACTCCTTTATGGTGCGATAATACGCAGCATTATAGGCCAAGATGTCTATAAGTAGCATTATATCCCAAACGGACACATTTCCTAGAACATTCTCCTCAAAATGGTAACAACAGTATAATTTGCGCGCTTTATTATTCCATTTCCATTTGTATGGTAAGCCGTTATTCGCGTGTCGCACAGGTAGCTTCTAATTTATCTCCTGCATCACGGAATTAACGAACTCTGAACCTTGACCTGTAACAACTGTCTGAGGAACACCGTGTACACAAACAACATCCACGTACAACGCCCTTGCCATTTCGCGGGCTTCCTTACTCCGTAAGGGTACTATAATCAAATACCTTTTAAAAACATCAACTATGGGCATTACGTATCGAACCCCATTGTCCGATACACCCATGGGACCCACAAGGTCCATGTGTATTCTCTCAGAAGGAGCGGTGACGTCTGGATAAAGTCGCCAAGGAGCAGGGTGCAAGTTCCCAACTCACTTTTAAAACGACTACCATGACGCACTTCCTTACATAATTTTCTACATCCCGTTTCATTCCAGGCCAGAAAGCGAACTTTCTACACCGACATAACGTAACTTTGGTTCCTCCGTGCCCTGCAGTGGCGACGAATGAGCCAGAGTTATCGCCTTGGAAATACTTGGGGGGTAGAATCACCACCTTAGTGGCTTCTCTGTACGGACTCACTAAAACACATCATTTATTTCCACCTGTAACTCTGACAGGGGCGGCATCTCACATTATGTCCATCTTCAACACAATATAACACATTTTCCACCTGTACCTCTAACAGGGGCGGCATCTCACATTATGCCCATCTTCAACACAATATAACATAATTTCCACCTGTACCTCTAACAGGGGCGGCATCTCACATTGTGCCTTTTTTCTCTGAGTCTTTGCTCAATTTTCATTTATGGGGCTTCCTTCTTTTAGCATACTTATATGCTGGCTGCTCATCATGCAGCTCACTAATCTCCTGAATACTCCAGTCAAGTGTGTGGCCAATACACTCACTATTCAGGTCCATACATATCATATATTTTATTTTCTCATTTTTCGGCGCCTGTTTCTTTTTCTGCACTAGTGCAATACCTTGCCCCTCATTATCCACGTGTTCCACGGTTTTTGTTGTTCCCCATCCACAAACATTATCGCGCGTGTCCTTATAATTCAATCTCAGTGTCCTGTGAGCCTTCATCCTTGATAAAAAAAAATCTGCTACTATATTTTCCTTGCCAGGCAAATGATTGATTGTGAAACCTATACTCACTCATGAGAGTCTGCCATCTAGCTATCCTGCCGTTGGGACTAGCTACCTGTAACAACCAGACTAAAGGTCTGTGATCCGTGTGGATCTCAACAGGGTAACCCAGTATTAATGGGCGGTTTACGTGTAACCCATAAATCACAGTTAAAGCCTCTCGTTCAACTGTACTGTACCGCTGTTCTACCGTATTCAATTTCTCACAAAAAAAGATACAGGTCTTAGTTTATCATCATTATCCTGTTATTGCAATACTCCACCAGTATTGTAGTAGGACGCGTAGAGTGACTGTACCAAGCATTCTATCCTTAAGGGTTGAGAACGCAATTTTTGTTTCATCCGTCCATCTGAGTGGAGTTTTATTTTATTTTTATTTATTCTTTTAGTGTACCTTTCTTCTTTTTGTAAATCTTTAGAAAAGGAGCAACAATTTGTGAATAATTTGCAATAAATTTGCGATAATAATTAGTCAATCCAAGAAATGACTGTAAATCATGAACAGTTTGGGGGGCTGGGACGTTTTGTATGGCCTCCAGCTTGCTAGACTGAGGTCTTATTCCCTCTGAGCGGATGGCATGGCCCAGGTAATCTACTTTGTCCTTAAAAAAGTTACACTTCTCCATCTTAAGAGTCAGTTTGGCTTCCTTTAAGCGATCCAGAATTTGTTCTAAGTTATCTGCGTGATTAGAAAATATATCGCCCAGGATAATTATGTCATCAAGGTACACCTGAACCTTGTTGCTTAATAGTCCTGTAAGGACAGTGTTTATTATTTTCTTGAAGCAGGACGGGGCTGTTTTAAGGCCAAAGGGGAGGGAAGTAAATTCCCAATGTCCTGCTGGAGAAGAAAATGCCGTCTTTTCTCTGCTGATTTCATCTAGGGGGATTTGATGGTAACCCTGTTTCATGTCTAGGCATGAAAAAAAAACTTACTATCTCCCAATTGATTGAGTATGGTAGTTATATTAGGGAGTGGGTACCGGTCGTCCCGTAGTGTATTATTAAGTGCCCGGAAGTCCAGACAAAGTCGTAGTACTCCATCTTTTTGGGGCACTGGGATAAGTGGGGCATTATAGGGTGATCGCGAAGGGCGAATCACACCCTGTTGCTGGAGCGATATAAGTTGTTCATTTACTCTGTCATGATAACTGATAGGAATGTTATATGGACGCCTGTACACTACTTCATCAGTGTTTTGCTTGATGGTGCTTAAAAAAATAGGGCGTTACTGTTAATGGTTCTTGTTCTGTGGAAAACACTGTTATATATTTATCTATTAAGGACTTTAAAACCTGATTCTCTCTCTTCACTTGGGAATTTAGCGTCAACAATTTGATAGAGGCTTTTCTTCCTTACTTCAAGCTCTGCGGGCCTCAAGTCTGTTTTAGCTGTGTCAGCGGTCTGTACACTAGATACTTGTGGCAGATCAGCGTATAGCTCATGAGTGACAGGCTTCACAAATCCTAACGTTGTATTATCATCTATCTTTACACTCACTTTCAATATTCAAATACGGCACAGTGACATAAGATCTTTGATTGTCAGATGAAGGGGTTAACTTAACTATCCCTGAGCACAAGACTCTAGCCTGAGGAGTACTAACACAAGGCTCAAATAAAGCTTCACTTGCCTGTAGTTGCGTCACTAGCGTTATGTAACCTGCAACAGATGCATGCAGTTGCAAAGGTTCCGCTTGGCAACGTACGGCCTTATTTTCAGTGAGACCTTCTTCATTTCCATCTACATTTAGCTAAGATCCTTCACCTCTAGATATAAGACATTTTCCTGGCATAATTGTATGGTTTCCTTCTATTATCAGTTTTAAGCTTCGTTCTTTTGTTCCTCATTTAGTTTCAATGTTTTTAAAATAATCTCGTGCTACACGACAAATCAGTACTCAACATAATATGAGTCGGCAAATCTACATCGCGTGTTATCAATAAGTCTTGTAAACTACTTTTTCCTTCCATATTAACTTGTCTTTTACCGTCATTTTCAATATGGTATCTTTGCACAGAGACAATATTCACGGGTTTCGCTTCACAGTTATTTACTGCGAGCCCTAATTCTTTAATAATTTCATCCGTTAAAAACTCACACACGCTCCTGTTTCTAGGAGCGCTGCCACTTTTGCATATGTATTATCATGAGTAGTGCGATCTGCCTAACAAAGTTACTCTTGAGTTATGTTAATTATAGCCTTCTTTTCATTATTTTTAAGGTCACTCCCTTGTTTGTTATAGCCTTCTTTTCCTTATATTTATGTGATGCGGTTACTCCCTTGTTCGTTATAGCCTTCTTTTCCTTATATTTATGTGATGCGGTTACTCCCTTGTTCGTTATAGCCTTCATCTTATTATATTAAAGGTTACTCCCTTATTCGTTATAGCCTTCATCTTATTATATTAAAGGTTACTCCCTTGTTCGTTATAGCCTTCATCTTATTATATTAAAGGTTACTCCCTTATTCGTTATAGCTTTCATCTTATTATATTAAAGGTTACTCCCTTATTCGTTATAGCCTTCATCTTATTATATTAAAGGTTACTCCCTTGTTCGTTATAGCCTTCATCTTATTATATTAAAGGTTACTCCCTTATTCGTTATAGCTTTCATCTTATTATATTAAAGGTTACTCCCTTATTCGTTATAGCTTTCATCTTATTATAATAAAGGTTACTCCCTTATTCGTTATTGCTTTCATCTTATTATATTAAAGGTTACTCCCTTATTCGTTATAGCCTTCATCTTATTATATTAAAGGTTACTCCCTGTTTTGTTCTTCGCTCATTTTCCGTTTTTTCCACTGCAAATGTGCATATTTATTTATTTATTTATTTATTTTCATTTGTTTATTTAATGTTATTTGTAGTAGATAACTGAGGGGGGCACTACCCTGGCCTCCTCTTCCTCTGATTCTCTTACTTCACACATTTATCTTAATACTTCACACTATTGTCCATATGCTTCATTTTTTTTTTCATTCATGACTTTTTATCCATACCTCACACTTTTCTTAGTATTTCATATTTTTTCTAGATCATACTCTACACTTCCTACCTGGGGGACGCGGGTTAGGCCTTTATAATGTCACTCTATGGCTGCATGTCCGCCGCGGCACACCACCACCCTGTGAGGCGTAGAGCCCCGTGCTCCCCTCCATCCTGGGGTAACAATCCTAAAACAAACAAACCTGAGAGGCGGGACGCTGCCGCTGCCTGTCACCTGACACCCTCTCACTGATGAATGGATCGCGGCGCGGGTGGAGAGAGACTGCCCATCCTTTCCACTCCGCCCGAAGGAACTCATGAATTCTCGGTTGAGTCGCGTGCTACCCATTGCACTACAGAACAACAGTGGTTGGCCAGAGTTTCCATTACCATATCGTCAAAGTCCATGTCCTCCGGAAGAACCATTAATTATATAATTAAATCGTCACTATTATTTCCGCCACTTAAAACGAGCAAAGCTTAATGAAAATAAGAGGCGTTTTCTCGTCAGAGTAAATTAAACAAAAGCACTGTAAGCACATGTCCCTATTTATCCCTATACCGCTGCCGCCAGTTTTGGACCCTTCTTTTCTTGTATTAAATCAACTCTTTTATCACTCATTAATTACTCCATAAATGATCTCACCGTCTCGTATCCCTGGTAGCGTGATCCGGCTTAAGTTGTTATTGGAGACTGGTGTTCGGGGATAAACAAGGGAAAAAGAAAATATACATTTATTTAAAATTAAATGAAAGTAATTGCCTTACGCAATATTCTATGCTCAGACGATCATAACGCTGGCATATTCAGCAATGGATGCAACATATGACAAACGACATGTCTTTAAACATAATACTACAATTTGTGCTCAGTTGTTGCCAATAATAATAACACTCGTCATTCCACAAGCAGTGGTTTGTTTCTCTCTGCTTACATCACAATATTTAAATACTCTCCTCACATCCTGATAACACATTCCTATAATATAATCTACTACAATTTCACGGAAGCACCAAATTATACCACACCCAGTGCTTTCTACCTTTGCTTTACATTGCAAACAAATAATCACAATCCTGTCCCACTCACAATCCTACTTCACATCTCCTACATTATAATCTCCAGGACAATACAGTCGGTTTCCCTTAGATTCTCGAATTTCTACTCACGATTAAGATCACAACAGCCATTCTCAGCTGAGTGAGTAGCAAGTCTGCTTGAGGCGAGTGCAAGGCTCGGTCTGCCCATATCACTGTTGTCTAGGTCACATTTTTCCTTGCTTGAGGCGGAACTACATCTTTGACACGCCTTCATTTTCTACATAACCAGTAGCCAATACTTCCTGTCAACAACCATTGGCTCGCTCATTATGTTATATTGTTTACTTCTCCTACTATTTGTTATTTCACTCTTAAGACACTCCCACAGTGACTTCTCTTTTCAGTTATTCGCTTATAGCATTTCGTCACACCGCACGTGACATGTTAGAGTCCTCTTGAATGGTTATCCACACTTCCTGACCACGCCTACTGGGTATCTGCTTTCTGTATGTGGGTCTGGGTATTTTCCATAACCTCTCAGTAGTGTTAGTGCTTATCAGATGTTTACAACTTTGTATATCTGACTAATTGCTTTCCTTCCCTCTCCTGTCATATTTACAATTCTTGTCTCCATATCTCCACTCGGTATTTGCCTCTGATTGGGGTCACTTTTAATTAACTGTGCTGCTATGGTCGTCTTCTGTTTGTCCATATTCTGGGTCCCAACAATAGTGTGCCGGTCCTGCGTTTTGTCTCATCCTGGATTCTGTGGGCTCAAATCTGCTGCTACCAGCCAAGAACAGATAGCACCACTATAAACACTTGCCTGTGCCATGACGGGCTTGGGCCAGCCACCAGGCCCAACCAAGATAGCCTACCAGTGCTATAGGCCTGGACAAAAAAAAAAAAAAAAAAAAGAGTTTTGGCAATTCTCTAGGAACAAGTCTCCAAACAACAGCAAAACGGTTTATCTGCCATGAGCTTCCCCCCGTTCATGCTATATAAACTAAGTACTACCGTAATAATGTACTTTCATCATAAACGTTAATGTTAACAGTAACATTCAATACATTCTTGATTAACGAAGTTAACGGTATCACCGTTAACATTTAGGTTTACGATATAATGGTTAACGATGTTAAGATTCTGATTTACGATGCCCACCACTGATTATTTGCACCTTCCTTATAGACATAATTAAGGAGGGCGCCGGGGGGAGGGGGGGGTCCCTCCTGGGCACACAGTATGTCCTATGGCTTTGAAATTTTAGTATGTTATTTGTTGGTGTAAATGTATGACATTCTGTGAAATTCGTGAAATTTGGGTGAATGTGTTGGGGAGACTCAAAGCATAACATCTTTTTGTTTCACAGACTTTAGTTTTTAGTTAATTGGTTTGAAAAAAAATACCATAGAAACTTTGTGTATATAACTACATTTCTCATTTTGTAAATTTTTTCTTTTTTTTTTCTTTTTACATTTTTAGAAATGTACAAAACGAGAAAAATTGACATTCAGTTGTAGTTTATAATGATTCCTTACAAAAGACTGTCAGACGTTTTGTCGATTTTGTGAATTTTTTTGAAGTGTAAAAAACAAATTATCGAAATTTTGGTTCCTAAAGATTTTTTTTCCATTTCATGTGTATTGCCATTTGTATTCATTTGATTGGCATAAAATCTTCACACATGATTGTTTATACCTTGTTCACTTACTAGAGAAGGATAAAGTATCTGGTCCCCCTTTATAATAAAAAGTATTATCACTCAAAGGTGGTGGTGGTGGTGGTGGCGGTGAGGTTGGAGTCGTGACTCTTGCTTCTAGCGTTGCTTTCTTGCATGTTTCCTGGGCCTCCATTTTGTTCCAGAAGCCTTCTTTATGTTCATAAATCTGCTCATGGTTGCTTTGTGCTTGTACGTCATTGTAAAGACGTTTTTGGGTTGTAGCGCGGCGAAAAATTTCAACGTCCTCCCCGAGCACCAGAGCGCGCATTTCACATTCGCCAGCTGTCACGAGTGGATAGAGGGATGACGGATGACAAAACTTAGAGGGAAAAAGACTATTTCTAATGTGAATTTTACGTGCGTACACGCCCTGAAAAATATCACGTGTTCTGGCGCGCTATGACGTAACAGCGTGGGGCATTTAAATCTCTTCAATGGACCCTGTTTTTTAACATTCTACAAAATTATGCTTCATTACCTGGTAGTACATAGCATCCCCGACATATTGAGCGAGAAAAACTACCGTATTTCGCGGCGTATAACGCGCACCCCAAACTTTAAGACAACAATTTTGGAAAAAAAGGTTCTTAAAATGCTCAGAAACATGTACGGGTTAAAGAACATTGACGATGTACAGTTTCCCGAAATTTATATATTTTTGGCGTAATCTGTACTACTTAAATTGACAAGTGTCCTTGAGTAAAGCAATGAAAATGGCGGCTGGGCTGGTGTTGTGAGAAATACATCCCCATACATACTGATGATGCACAGATTCTGAAATCATAATAAGCATATTATTCCCACCATCACTCGTAGGTTATGATAGACAACTAGGCAAGACACAATTCACTTGGTTCTGGTGACACGCGGCATGCAGCTGTTTGTTGAATGGGTGTGGTTGTGTGGTTTTCAAAGAATCCAAATTGCGGCCGGGCTGGTGTTGCGAGAAATATCTCCACGTACATACTGATTATGTACAGCTTCTGAGATCATAATTAGCATACAGGAAACTCTCGATTTACGCGAGTATTGTGTCCTTGAAGAGGTTGCGTAAATAAAAAACAATGTAAATCAAACAAGAGGTAGGTTTCTATCAAAAAAATAAATATTCACTTCATTTAGTGGAGAGAGAGAGAGAGAGAGAGAGAGAGAGAGAGAGAGAGAGAGAGAGAGAGAGAGAGTATCCATATCACCGAGATATCCACTCAGGCACTCAGTCACAGCCTCACTCGTGTGAGAATGAAATGAGGGACACCATGAGCGACTGGCTAGTATTGGTACCGGTACCGAGCACTCTGGTACCAGTATCGTACCGTTAGTACCGGTACTGGTACCGGTACCTGCCCACCCCTATTGCTGAGTAGCGTGGCAGCGTGGGTACTGTATTGTTGTTCAAGTGGCGCGCGGGAAGAACTGAGCTCATCTGTGTGGCCGCGGTGCCGTGTGAGTCCAGTTGCGTGAGACACCTGGTGGCCCCTCCATAAAATATCGCGTATAAGTGAAAAAAACGTGTAAATTAAACGTTTATATGGATTTTGGACCCCGCGTAATTTAAAAAACGCGTAAACAAAACACGCGTAAACGAGAGTTACCTGTATTATTCTCACAGTCACTCGTAGGTTATGACAGACAACTAGGCAGGACACAATTCACGCGGTTATGGTGACACGCGGCATGCAGCTGTTTGTTGTATGGGTGTGGTTGTGTGGTTTGTAAACAATGCAAATGGCGGCCGGGGTGGTATTGCGCGAAATAACTCCTCATACAAGACTAATGATGTACAGTTTCTGATATCATATTTACCCCATTATTCTCACTAATATTAATAATTAATAATGAAGACATGGATATTTATTTCCAATATGATTTTTTTTTATGTAGCTTGTACTGCTTCTTAGTCATACAGTCTTAAGCCACCTGTGACATCATGATCAAGATCATACAAATGGCGCCCGACGGAAAAACGGGATAACATCAAGGCATGGGCGATCCTCCACCGATTTAATTTTTGTATAGTGGTTATTTGATCGCCCTGTATTCTCTGGTAACATATTATAAGACAGCTACGGACTATGAAGGATCATAAACAATAGTAAAGGTAAGTTTGCAGCTGCTATTGGATAAGACGAAAAACAGACCGTTAAAAACACCCCAAAGAAGAAGAAAAAATCATAAAAAATTTGTACATTCGGCGTATAACGCGCAGGGCTAAACTTTCAGGCATTATTTATGTGAAAAAGGTGCGCGCTTGGATTTAGGGGACTGTTTTTTAATGTCCCTTAGCCCACTGGTGGCTCAGGGGCAGGATTTTTTAACCCGTAAACTGCGGTTCGCCTCTCAGACGGCTTCGTGAACATTCTATACGCCTCTTGGAAGCGCGATTTTTACATTGCTTCTATAAAATTGCTGAGCCTTGTACAGCCTCGAATCTTTTTTTCCTAGTTAGCATAGCGTCACATGCTTCATTTTTCATCTTAGTCATGCAGATCTTGTCATTAGTCTGTCGTCTGTCAAGAGTGATTAAGACATTTGTATGGGAAGCCTATAAGTCGCTGAATTCATGATCCCACTCACTGTCTGTTGATATAATTAGAAACACAATGACATCAAGGCTCAGGCATAAAAAGAAGCAGAAGATATGAAAAAATAACAGTTTGTTAGGAATTCAGAAAGGAGACGTTATGTACGTTGGTAAAACTGCCTCTCGCGAGTCACGTGCCGCTCCGCCCCACTATAGTATTTCTACGAGAATCTGGCGGGCGGGAGGTGGCGGCTGGGGGATCAGCCAAGTTTGGCACCGCCCCGCACCTTGCCACACACTCTCAACACCTCCCTCTTCCTCTTATATGTCAACTATTTATTACCTTTGAATGAATTTAACTAAATAACTGGATAACCCAGTAAGGACATATAGTATTAAGATTGTTTCGTTTTTAGGATAATAACAAATATTTTGTGTAAATACCAGGACACTTGACAACGTTGGAATACAACGTTGTCAAGTGTCCTGGTATTTTCACAAAATATTTCTTATTATCCTAAAAACGAAACAATCTTAACACTATGTGTCTATTGGATTATTCAGTTATTTAATTAAATACATTTATAGGTAGTAAATAGCTGACTTATGAGAGGACGCGAGAAGTGTTGAGAGAGTGTGGCAAAGTGCGGGGCTTAGCTGACCCGCAGCTGTCCCCCCACCCGTCCGCCAGTTTCAAATAGATTGACTATAGTATCCATAGTCTCTCACTGCCAGTTATGGGAGACAGTGCACGGGGCAAACACTGCATCCCTTTCCAATGACATGAATGATGAATGCCCCCCTCCCTGACAGAAAGAAAGTGACTTTTTTATAGTTATTTTTTCTCACTCAATCTATTTCATATGGATGAAAATTATATTAGCTTATGAAGAAAGCATTTTCTTTCATATGGATTAATGTCGTAGGCTAAGCATGAAAGAGGAAAGCATTTCCTTTGATATTGATCAATTACGTAGGCTAAGCATGAAAGAAGAAAGTATATATCTTTGATAATGATCAATGTCGTAGGCTAAGCATGAAAGAGGAAATCATTTTCTTTGATATGGTCAATTTCTGTTGGCTAAGCATGAAAGAGGAAAGCATTTTCTTTGATATAGATCAATGTCGTAGGCTAAGCATGAAAGATGAAAGCATATATTTTTTTTTATATGGATCAGTGTCGTAGGCTAAGCATGAAAGAGGAAAGGAGAGGAAAGGAAAGAAAGCTGCCTCGTATAGGCAAACCGGCCTCCTGCAGACTCCTTATGTTCTTATGTTATGTTCTTATGTTATGTTCTTATATGGATCAATTACGTAGGCAAATCATGAAAGAATAAATAATTTTCTGTGATATGGATCAATTTTGAAGGCTAAGCATGAGAAGTGACGCTATTTTATTTCTAATTTTTTTTATAATAAAGTAACCTAATAAAGAAAAATAGTCTCACAGGGAAGCCCCGTGGCAGTTCAAAATACCTTGCGCAAGCTCATTTTATATATATATATATATATATATATATATATATATATATATATATATATATATATATATATATATATATATATATATATATATACACAGTACCCTCTCGAGTTTCGCGCTATCCGAGTTTCGCGATCCTCGAGTTTAGCGCTTAGTTCTAAATTCTTACTATCACGAGTTTCGCGGTGCTTTGACATGCACGGGTCACGGCTACCTACCGTCGGCGTCATGCGTCCTGCCTTAAAAGGCGGTGTCCAACCAATAGGGCTATGGACAACCGCGGTTGCCCGTATGCCCAACCGGGAGCGAGTTGTTGGTTGTCCTTATGAATGGAAAACGGTTGTGAGTACTAGCGTGAGTGCGTAGGTACTGAACGGCTGCATGTAAACAAACAGACGACGGCAGTGACTGAGGAGTGAGGAGCAGTGGAAGATGGCCCACCAAGAGACTCGTAAAATGGACTGGCAGAGCTGCTTTGCTTACTACTTG
>NC_066540.1:6578821-6658821 GCF_024679095.1 Eriocheir sinensis | reverse complement strand
CATTTTATTTTGGCCTTTACCGACAAGTTTTACTAGTCTCACCCTGGGGATCTTCGTAGCTGTTTCAATGGAGAGGGGTTTAGTTTTACCAGGGGTGGGCCGCTTCCCTCTCTTCCTCAGCTATACTTCTACCCAGAAATGTACAAGTTAGAATCCTCCAGCTTCATAACTTGTACCTTCCTTTGCCCTCAATTTTTCTTCTTTCCTTGCGTCTTTGATTTCTTTCCTCTTCTTTCTTCTTTTGTTTTTGTCTTTTAGGTACTGAGAAGTACTTCTTCTATCATGTTTTTCTGCAATTTCCATGCCGACTGCTACAAGGTGTTCATGGAGTGTACTTTTATATCAAAATATGAATTTTGTAATTGCCTTTCCAACAAGATAGTTCATTCTTACACTGTGGAAGAATCTGGTCTTCGGTGCCATTGTCCATATGAGTGCATTTAGGCTTTCATTAGCATTTTGCGTGAAGCCACTGCACCTTGACAGGAGTTCGTCTGTGATAAATCTTTTGTACACCTGCAACAGCTCCTCCTTTATGTCTTCTCTTATGGGGTGGCCAACTTTCTGCTGATGAATACCAGCAGGTATATCTTTATTCTCATGAATAAGTCTGTTATAAAAGCACCAAGTATCCTCGCCTTCAGGGCACATGTGATGAGCAGGATTGTTATCTGTGCTGGCGCAGTGTTCTAATGTTGCCAGTACTGCCTTCTCTCTCTCTCTGCCATACGAGGGTACCTCGCTTCCACCCTCCCCTCCCATGTAGATAACGCGAGGGAGCATAGGCCTATACACACACACACACACAAACACACACACACTACTTCTTCTTTTGGTGCCTGCTCCTGGAGAGAGAGAGAGAGAGAGAGTGTTGAAACGAAAGTAAGATTTGATGAAATTGCAACATAGCCGCGGTAGCTCAGTCAGTATAATGCTCACTTTCGCCTGGGAAGCTCGTAGTTCGATTCCTTCCTGGTCAGTGTAGGCGGATATCTGGTAGTCATTTCAGAGCACAATACATCACTGAGCTATGTACAGCGGCTAATTTTCATAATATCACACAAGATATGAAGCTACATTAGTAATATTTTCCTTTCTATTCTTTCGTTGTGGATGACATACCACAAAAAACGACTCAAGCCTGTTCATTTGGTGGTAAACTATTTTTTGCTCTCTCTTTTTTCTTTCTTTATTTTTTACATTCTGATTTACACCATGGACAAAGAACACACACACACACACACACACACACACACACACACACACACACACACACACACACACACACACACACACACACACACTTCTTTCCTCTAAAATAAAGAACACAAGCTACTCATAAAAAAAGAGAAAATGAATAAACAAAGTACTCCCAAGGGTGCCCTTCGTGGTCAAACTCAGACCTAATTACCTTCCCCTAGTCCCACAGGGCAATCAGACGGGCGAGGGGCCTTTCACAACGCCGTCTCCAAAAAAGAAATGCAAGGATACAAATGCAGGAATTTTTTCGGACAGTAAAAAAAAAAATAATAATGAATGGGTCCCCACACACACACACAAATATCTTTTGAATCTTGCCATGGCTTATTAGTCGTTAGAATTGTATGAATAATGAGAGAGAGAGAGAGAGAGAGAGAGAGAGAGAGAGAGAGAGAGAGGTTCAGCTAAACCCTTGGGAGCAAGGCGAGAAGGTTGAGGTTCCGAGGACTGTCACCAGATGTCAGGACCTCTCATGAGGAATATATTTATTTATCCTTATTTACGTCTCCCTCAAAACGGGCTCGTTTTCTTTAGACCACCTGTCGAACGCCTACGGAGAGTTACTGGCGCGCTGTAATTTATACGTATTATTAAGTGATTAATAAAGTACTTTAGTAGAGGTAAATATTTTTGGAGGCTGCAGAAACTGATGACGAGTGCGTTGATATGTGTTATATAATGATTTGCGTTAGTGATATTTTTCAAAATTAACTCGCTTAGAGGGAGCATTCAGAATCAAGGCCCTCGCTGCTAAAGGGATTAAGTAACTAAGGGCTGCTTTCACCGTCACTTTGTTTTGATTGTTACCAATGGTGGTGATCGCTGCTTAGCTTTTCACGTGAAACTGGCCGATGGGGTAGTGGAGGCTGCAGACGAAGTGAGAGATGTTGAGAGTGTGTGGTAAGTGCGGGGCTAGGCTAACCCGCAGCCGCCACTACCCCATCGGCCAGCTTCACATGGAAATACTATAGCGTCGATCACCGCCATTGGTGACGATCAAAACAAACAAAATGACTGTGAAAGCGGCCTTAAGTGCATGTTGTTAAGTATAAAAGTGTGGGGAAGGAGGACCTAAGAAGCGATACAAAGCGTTACAGGTCAAAAGAAGAAGAAGAAGGAGGTCCACTACTGGTGTTGCGAGAAATATCTCCCCGGTGAAATTAGTCATTCTGCTGTTCACCACACATGCAGTGTCATCCTCTAAAGACACTGCAATGCTATCCTTACCGATACTGTAATCGCGACCTTTTTTTAGTATTGCCGCAACACAAGGATAGCTCACCACAGCCCAGTAGCAGTTTGCGGGTTAAGTGGCGCCTATTGAGTCTCATGTGGCTAGTGAGAGGCACATTGATTCCACGGTGAGTCTGAGCTGATGTGATCAGGACAGGACTGGCACTGGAAACTAGAGGCACTGGACACGTTCAGTACAGATGATTCATGCACAGTGCTGTGCTAACTAAGGTTCAAGACTGTTTTCTCCACACTTCAATGAAGATTATATTGCCTGTTTAATTACAGTATTATCCACTGCCTGCTTGACACACACACACCACACATACAGAGAGAGAGAGAGAGAGAGAGAGAGAGAGAGAGAAAGGGAAAGGGGATAAGTAAGTAGTAGTGCAGCAATCATAAAACTACAGCTTACCTGGGAAACAAGTCTGTAGGTTAACCCTTCCCAGAAGTGTACAACTCCAAGCAAGCCTACGATAACATGAATGTTGATACTGTAATTGCACGGAAATACAATTTTTTGTTGCTTCAAAAGTTTTAATTTATAGTAATATTAACCAAAATGGGTTTATTTATTGATACAATTACACCTGTGAAAAATATGAAAATTCCTGAATGTTACCTAACTTCCTGGGTCCTGAAACTTTCCTGGAAAGTTTTTATTTTCCTGGAAACTTTCCAATTCTTTGCAAGCCTATAAGGAAGACATATTGACCTTTCCTCTTTCCACTGATTTCTGTCAACCCGCAGCTCCAGGGAAGACGACACTCACGTGGTGACCCTCCTGGTGGGTGGGGCTTTGTCCACCTACTCAGAACACAGACTGTAGCAAGAGCCGGAGGACTGTCCAGTGTGCCCTTCAGCCTTCTACTAGTGTGGCTGTGTGCTGCCTCCAGTGTGTTCCTGCTGTAAATCTTCCATCACACTGCCTTGTTTCAGGATGACAACCCCGAGGACTGTCCAGTGTGCCTGACAGCCTGTTACCAGTGTGTGAGTGTGTGCTGCCTCTAGTGTGTTCCTGCTGTAGTGCCTCCCTCACGCTGCTTTTCTGTTTCAGGATGACAACCCAGCTGGACAGCCTGTTACCAGTGTGTGAGTGTGTGCTGCCTCCAGTGTGTTCCTGCTGTAGTGCCTTCCTCACACTGCCTCTGTTTCAGGATGACTATCCTGCTGGACAGCCTGTTACCAGTGTGTGAGTGTGTGCTGCCTCCAGTGTGTTCCTGCTGTAGTGCCTCCCTCACACTGCCTCTCTGTTACAGGGTGACAACCCCGAGGAGTGTCCAGTGTGCCTGACAGGCTTTGATGACTTAATACAGCGGCCACGCACTCTACCCTGTGGCCACACGGTCTGTACACTGTGCATAGATAAGCTGAAGGAGCAGGGCCGTGCTACCTGTCCGGAGTGCCGTGTCAACCATGCCGTGCCCGAGGGCGGGCAGTTCCCTGTCTGCTATATAGTTGAGGCCTTCATAAGAAAGATGAGAGATGGCAAAGCAGCAGCGGCCTCGCCGCCACCTAGTGCCAGGAAGGGGAAAGGGTCAGCAGGAGCAGCTGGCAAGAAGGAAGCGACGGGTCTCTCCAAGAAAATGCGTTCCTTTCTGCAGGAACAGGAGGCCACAGTTGTGGCCGCCATCACCGCCTGCCAGGAGGCTCAGTCCCAGCTGGATCAGTATGAGGCTACCCTGACAGGCTGGGTTGAGCGGCAGCAGCAGCTGGAGAACAGCCTCCAGGGACTGGTGGACCAGAGCAGGAGTACCAGGGAGCTTGTGCAGCAGGAAACGTTCTGTGTGGCGGCCAAAAAGGAGGAGACAAAGAAGAGTGAGCAGGAGCTGCAGGCTCTGCGGAAGACGTTGCGCACTCCTGCAACAGAGCAAGAGGCATTCAAGGTGGTGAGTGCAGTGTTTCGTTGCACCAGTGAGGCGGAGCAGGTGTTGGAGGAGTGCCGACAGTGTTTCCCTGATTCTGGCATCCTCACCACCGCCATGAAGGTGAGTGTGCCAATGCTGCACCTGTGCCCTGGGCCCTCAGCCACTCAAGTAAACACAGCAGGCAACACTCAGGGGCATACACAAGGGTGCACACAGAGGGTATGCACAAGGGTACACACAGGGGGATACACAAGGCATACACAAGGGTACACACAGGGGGCACACACAGTGGTACACACACAGGGCATACACAAGGGGCATACACAGTGGTACACACGGGGCATACACAAGGGGCATACACAGTGGTACACACAGGACATATGCAAGGGTACACACAGGGGGCATGCACAAGAGTACACACAGATGGCATACACAGGGGTACACACAAGGTGCATAGAAAGGGGTACACACAGGGGGCATAGAAAGTGGTAGCCTACACACAGGGGGCATAGAAAGGGGTACACACAGGGGGCATAGAAAGTGGTATTCTACACACAGGGGGCATAGAAAGGGCTACACACAGGGGGCATAGAAAGTGGTAGCCTACACACAGGGGGCATAGAAAGGACAACACACAGGGGGCATAGAAAGGGGTACACACAGGGGGCATGGAAAGGGGTACACACAGGGGGCATAGAAAGGGCTACATACTGGGGGCATAGAAAGGGCTACACACAGGGGGCATAGTAAGGGCTACACACAGGGGTCATAGAAAGGGGTACACACAGGGGGCATATAAAGGGCTACACACAGGGGGCATAGAAAAGGCTACACACACGGGCCATAGAAAGGGCTACACACAGGGGGCTTAGAAAGGGCTACACATAGGGGGCATAGAAAGGGCTACACACAAGGGGCATAGAAAGGGGTACACACAGGGGGCATACACACGGGTACACACAGGGTACATAGAAAGGGGTACACGGGCGAGGGTGTGAACTTCTTCCCTAACCCAGTGTTGTTGTTTCAGGTGAGAGAGGCATCTAGTGCAGCCCTGAAAGCTGCCCAGGCTGTCCAGGAGGATCCGGAAACTGTTTCTACAGAAGAGACCAGGCCACAGTCAGACCCAGAAGAGCCCAGTTCCCAGTCAGACCCAGAAGAGCTCAGTTCCCAGTCAGACCCAGACCTCACCATCATGGAAAAAGTGAAATTCATCTTAGAGCCAACCTTGAAGGTCAGTAACCCCCCCCCCCGAGTGTCACTCTTGTTGCAGCGAGTCCCTGGCACACGGTGCTGCAGTGCTTACCTTACCTCAGCACTTCACTGTAGTGTCACCTTACCTTGTCACTGTATGATTTCTGTTTTCCTTACCTCGACACAGCACTGCAGAGTTACCGTATTTGACGGCTTATAAGAGACATGGGCTCAAACGGCCCACCCCCAATTTCGGCAGGCATTTGGAAAAAAAATATTATAAACGGGTTTGAACCGTGAGTGTCAGGTGAAGATTTTTCGCCCGACATTCGTAGCCCTCACCACTATCACGTCATTATGAAAGTTTCACATGTATTCAGATCTTCATCAAATCACAATACTTTATATTGAAAACCCTTAATATTTGCTGGGACCTCCCAGAATTGGTTCTTCTTAGAGACTTAAGGGTCTATACTAATAGTACTCTAGTGCTCTGACGGGCAGAGGTTCAGCTTGTATGAGTTATATGGGTGTTATACTAACCTTCACTCTTTGGTTTTCAGCAGTGTCCATGAGTCTCATAGAAAGAAATAGCATGTATTCTAAAACTATTGTTTCAGTAATACTGCAAGGTAAACTTGGGACAGGAAAATGACTAAGGATGAGTAAGGGGAAATGATCAAACACTTACCAATATGTAGATGATCATGTTACTGGTGAGTTTTGTTGGGCCTGTCTAATATTTATATTTGTCTGCTAGATAAAGTTGTATATGTCTCACCTTTTACCTGCCACAGGTTTTTCTAAAGTGGAAGTACCATAGTGTAGTGTTTGACTAATAATTTTATGTCGTGAAACATAATAAACATTTCTTACCTGTAGCAGTGAAGGCTTGCTTATGAACGGAGATATGCCTCTTCGCCGTTGATTGCATTGACTGCCACTTCTTTTGGCAGTCGTCCTGCCACGGGGAAAATTAAGCCTCCGTCGGCGTTCGATGATCGACGTCCAGGCAGCCGCCTTTCCCCGGGCATTGCAGACACTAAAGTCTGCCTTATGCTCTTGGTATAACTGGGCCAGGAAGAACATTTCTTCCTGAGCCCATTAATCTTTCCTCCTCCTCTGCTCGGGAGGGAGGGGAAGAAAGCACCGCGTCCGCGCTGAACAGCTTAAACCTTCTGCCATCATGAAATCTCTGGTTTCAATGGGGCCGACATAAACAATCCCATTATATTTAAAAATCTCATCATTACTTTCTAAAACAATTATATAACAGATGTAGTGTATTTTTAGTACATAGTTTTAACCATTTTACGTTATTATTTAGCCTAAGTATTGATATAAAAGAACTGAGCTGATAAGGTACCTCGCCGTGGTTGGTAGCGATGCAGTCTGAATCTTATGGTGAGAGCCACAACTTTATCACCTTAGTTATGGCGATACTTACGTCAGAGACACAATTTCTTTATAAGTATGGCCCCTGGTCGACAATCGCTCCCAGCCGGTGGACGTGTCTGTACGTCCTACTTGCTGCGCGCCACATACGGGAGACGTATATAAGTCCTGTTTAATTTTAGTATGCCATAGCAGGGATACGTTTTCTGGAACATGGATGGTTTTAGAGAAAACAATATGGGTAACAAAATTATACGGTAACGAAAAAGAAATTCTACTGTGAGAACTTTTGCAGTCTTTCGCAGACATATCTTTATCTCTCTCTCACACACACACGCACACACACACACACACACAAAGGGAGGAGGGGGGTCGATAAATTAGGCCTATATATATCTTATGTGTGTGGAGTTCCTCTTCCTTTGAGTTGCCAAGTGGCTGGCTATAGTGAATCCACGAGGAACTGGCGGATTGGGGGGTTTCTGCGGGGATCTCTCCTCCCGTACCACGCTGCCACATCTCTTGTCTCCAATTGTGGAATTAGAGTCAAGGTGTTAAGTGGACCAACATTAGCCTCCCTTCATTTCCTCCTCCTCCTCCTCCTCTCTCTCTCTCTCTCTCTCTCTCTCACTGTCAGGTACAGAAGGCGAGTCACATAGAATGATCGAATTTCTAGAAGAAAATTATCTAAGCCAAATGGTTTCTGAGCCAACTCGACAAAATAATATACTCGACCTTGTTATAACGACCCAAGATAACCTTGTCAGTAGTGTCACGGTAGGAGAACACCTCGGTTCTTGCGATCATAAATTAGTGCCGTCGACATTAAAGCTCAATCATCAGTGACTGAAAATAAAGTAAAGGTGCCCAATTTCAAAGAGCTAACTTCAGAAATCCGACAAAACTAACAGAAATACAACTATCAGATGACGGCAACGTAGAGGAAGCCTGGCTAAGCCTTAAAAATCACTTACTCACTCAGCAGAACACATTCGTCCCCTTATGCGAGAAGCGAATTAACACTAATAAAAGCCCACCGTGGTTTAATAGCGAAATTAAACAATCAGTCAATGAGAGAAAATTGTTTTACAGGTTAAAGAAAGAACACAGCACGCCGAGAACATTAGACTCTATAATGATGCCAGGCGACGAGTAAAAAGACTAGTAGGTCAGGCAAAGCGTAGATATGAAGAAAATATTGCAGCCAACTGTAAAAATAACCGAAATCTTTCTTCAGTTACATAAACAACAGAAAGGCGATCAAAAGTGGTATTGGACCTTTAACAAACAGCGACGGTGCACTAGTGACTGACAGCCAACACATTGCAAACCTCTTAAACAATTACTTTTCCTCGGTGTTTAATACTAACAGTCTTCCTCTCGCTACCACCAACACCAGTACTATTGTAAATCTCGAGCATGCATTGCCTAATTTTGAAATAACAACCGATGAAGTCCTTAAAGCTCTCTATTCACTTAAAACAAATAAAAGTCCTGGACCTGACAAAGTATATCCAACTCTGCTGAAAGAAACGAAGAGCGAAATACTCTCCTCCCTCACAACCGTATTCAATATGTCCTTGCGACAAGGCATCGTCCCTTCAGATTGGAAAAAGGCTAACGTGACACCGATTTTCAAGAAAGGAGACAAAAAAGTACCAGGTAATTACAGGCCCATTAGTCTAACTTCGGTTGTAGGTAAGCTACTTGAGGGCATAATTAGAGACAAAATTGTGAGTTACCTTGAAAGCCACTCATTGATTGGGGACTCACAACATGGCTTCCGAAACAAAAGATCCTGCCTATCAAACCTATTAACCTTTTATAACGACCTCTTCACTGTTTATGACGTAACCAAATCACTGGACGTAGTCTATCTTGATTTCCAAAAAGCGTTTGATAAAGTCCCGCATCATAAATTACTTTACAAATTAAAGCAAATAGGTATTGACGGTCAAGTAAACCAATGGATCGCGAATTGGTTGAGCAACAGACAACAAAGAGTAGTGATTGACGGATTTAACTCAGAGTGGGCGCCTGTCACTAGTGGCGTCCCTCAGGGCTCGGTCCTTGGCCCAGTGCTCTTCATTATTTACATCAACGACGTGGATGTTGGACTCAATAACCGCATTAGTAAATTTGCAGACGACACAAAGATTGGTAACTCGGTTCTCACTGACGAAGACAGGCAAAGCCTCCAAGAGGATTTGCACAAAATTTCAGCTTGGTCGGATAGATGGGAGATGCCCTTTAACGTAGACAAGTGCCAGGTCCTTCAAGTTGGAACGAGGAATAAGAAGTTCGAATACGAAATGCGCGGCGTTAAACTCAAAAGCGTTCAATGCGTCAAAGACTTGGGGGTCAAAATCGCGTCAAACCTCAAATTCTCACAGCAATGCATCGATGCAGCAAATAAAGCGAACAGAATGTTGGGCTTCATTAAAAGAAACTTTGTATTCAAGAATAAAGATGTAATACTCCGCTCTACAACAGTTTAGTCAGACCCCACTTGGAATATGCGGTACAGTTTTGGTTCCCCCACCATGCAAAGGATATTGCTAAATTAGAAGGTGTTCAGCGTCGGGCAACGAAAATGATCCCTTCCTTGCGCAACAAATCCTACGAAGAAAGGCTTTCTACCCTTAACATGTTCTCTCTTGAGAAACGTCGCCTCCGAGGAAAATTGATCGAATGTTTTAAAATACTTAATGGTTTCACGAATGTAGACAGATCAACATTGTTTATGATCGATGACAGTCTGCGCACGAGGAACAATGGCGTAAAACTCAGATGTAGACAAGTAAATTCAGATTGCACCAAATTTTTCTTCACCAACGTTGTAGTGCGAGAATGGAATAAGCTTCCACCATCAGTGGTCCAGTGTAACACGATTGACTCCTTCAAAAATAAGCTCGACCGTCACTTCCTTCAACTTAATATCAACTAGAGTAGAAATGCAACGTTTTGGAGTCTTCTGATTAATGTAAAATCACTTAGGTTTAAGGACAGACCACCAAGTCTGGACCATGGGGTCTGTGTGGTCTGATTTTCTATGTAAATCTATGTAAAAATCTTCTCTTCTCTCTCTCTCTCTCTCTCTCTTCTTCGGGGACGAGAATACAGGCTGTCTTGGTGACCTGTTCGTCATGCACTCATGACCCAGTTTGGCGCAGACTCTTTCAATAGTTCTTTCACTAACATTAGTGGCTCTTGCTGTTCTTGCAGTTACTCTTGTGAGTGGTATGATAAATCCTCTGGGTTTTTTTTTCGTCTAAAAAGTACTTGTTTACATTGTAAATGAGTTCTTTCTCGCGGCTGTGCAGCCAACGATGTGGAGAGGCAGGGAGAGGGAGGGAGGGGAGAGGCAGAGGTGGGAGCGGGCCATCCAAGGGCACACCTGCTGACCCTTCCATGACCTTGAGAGAAGTGACCTGGGCTCTGGATGTGTAGAATGACAACGTTGGAATACAACCCTGTCAAGTGTCGTGGTATTTATACAAAATATTTGTTATTATCTTAAAAACGAAACAATCTCAACGCTATATGACCTTATTGGATTATCCAATTATTTAATTAAATTCATTTAAAGGCAGTAAATAGCTGACATATGAGAGGAAGCGAGAAGTGTTGAGTGTGTGGCAAGGTGCGGTGCGGGGCTGACCCGCGCCTCTCACCCCCCAATCCGCCAGTTTCTCCTGGATTGACTATAGTGAGTGCATTACTCACCACCCCCTCGGCTCAAGGACGCGGCCTCCCCTCCTTGCCTCTCCCCTAAGGGTACGGCCACACTGCACGCGGTTTGCTGGGAGGGTAGAGGGTAGCGGGACGCCTAGCGGGTCAGAGGCAAGAACAAACACATGTTATCTAATACGAGTGGCCAGGAAATCCCCTATATACGAAAGGGTTAGGGACTGAAAAAACCTTTCGTTTATCGATTTTTCGTATATCGAAGCCATTTCCCCCATAGGATTGTTAATAAATAGGGGGGTTAGGGACCAGCGCCAGCAAAAAAAAAAAAAAAAAAAGAAAAAAAAAGTTAAATATAACTATGCTTAAAAGCAATTTACTACTCACAATACAATGAAACGCAAGGCTCATAAATAATTAAAAACAATTACCATTTCCTGTTCCTTTACTGTTATAGAAATGCATTACATATGTTAGGACAATCCCCTCTAACTCGTCACTACAACTCATCACTTAACATTGCCAATGTTTACTTCCCAAGCTGTGAAAGGCCAGTTTCGACTCTCGTGCCCGAAACACGTGCCAAACAGTACACCACCGCACCACTCCAAGCCCCCCCCCAACCCCTCCATCACCCTCACGTTTCCTCACGCTGGCTGGGATGTGTTTCGGATTCGAGTCGAAGCAAGGGGTTCACAAACTGGCAACGCTAAGTGATGAGCGTTGAAGTGGAGGGGACTGGACATGGACACTTGCTGCCTAATCACTGCGAGTGTGCGTGAGGCTGTTGACGGCGCGCGGCGACCGATATAGACATCTGGTACGAAACAGTGGGCGCGGAAACTGTCGTACTTTTCGTATATGCGAAGCATGTCTTTCGTGAACCGAAAATTGTCCTATATTTTTCACTTTCGTATATCCGAATTTTCGTACATCGAGCTTTCGTATATCGGGGATTTCCTGTACAGGATGCGGGTAGCGGGTTCCCTCCAAGCTTACCCACTCGTATTAGATTACATGTGTTTGTTCTTGCCGCTGACCCGGTAGGCAACCCGCTACCCTCTACCCTCCCAGCAAACCGCGTGCAGTGTGGCCGCACTCTTAGGGTGGGCCACACTGCACGCGGTTTGCTGGGAGGGTAGAGGCATAGCTGGGCACGATAACAGGAAATCTTATTCCCGATAACCGATAACTGATAATGGAAAACCTTATCGGTGATAACCGATATTCGTTAACTGGAGACACAAATATAGGCGATAACCGATACCCGATATAAATCCACAATTCCGATACTAGCTAGCGATAAGTCCGATAGGTGAAAACGATACTATATTGATATTTCAAATAAAAAAAAACATAGATGAATTCAAATTTTCATTATCTGTATTTTAGAAAACTTACAAAACCCGAAAACCACACGTTGACACGTACCTATGGACGGTAATACTATAGAAACGACTGAACCGGGGTTGTGTTATTTGGCGTCCCCACCGTCAAAAGCTGGTGCTTTTTTTTTTTTTTTTTACAAACACTGGTCTCTCATGAACGCGTAGACCTGCACAGTCTCACAAAGCTTTTTAACCATAATTAAGAGTTGCTGGAAGGCTGAATCAGACATACAGTACCACTACCACCATCCACTCTGTTTCTAGAATGACATTCTGTTCGAGTTGTATTTATATGTACAGAGTGTCTTTCTTGAAACAGCGAGGATAGTGGTACTGTATGTCTGATTCAGCCTTCCAGCAACTCTTAATGTGTTAAAAAGCTTTGTGAGACTGTACAGGGCTTTGCTTACTGGTCTGAACATGCGCAGTTCACGAGAGACCAGTGTTTGTAAACAAAAGCGCCAGCTTTTGACGAGGGGACACCAAATAACACAGCACCGGGTGCCTTCAATATCATGGCATGCTCACAAACGAATATGGAATATCAAATTTGAGGCAGTGAATAATCATTTTGGGGGCAAAGTTAAATGATTTTTATCTTTGATATATCGACTTTTGAGTCTAACATAAAACATAACTTAGTGTTTTAATGTTGATGATCTAAGTATGAAATCTCTTCACCGAAGATATTTCATACCCCGAAGTTTTTTCATACAACACCGGGCGCCCGGGCCACGCATGCGCAGTAGGGAGGAGACTTTTTTTTTCTGAGAGGCGGAAAAAAGTACCGATTATCGCTAGTTTGGTTACAAAAGTAACGAAGATACCAATATATATTTAAATAAGTAGCGGATGGCCGATAACCCGATTTTGTTATCAGCGATAAAGTATCGCGATAACTTATCGCGATAACGCCCAGCTATGGGTAGAGGGTAGCGGGACGCGGCACGCCTAGCGGGTCAGAGGCAAGAACAAACACGTTACCTAATACAAGTGGTCATATAGGACGCGGGTAGCGGGTTCCCTCCAAGCTTACCCGCTACCAGTGTTCTGTATGGCCACTCCTATTAGATACATGTGTTTGTTCTTGCCTCTGACCCGATAGGCGTCCCGCTACCTTCTACCCTCCCAGCAAACCGTGTGCAGTGTGGCCGCACCCTAACATCCATCCCGCTGTCTCTTCTCTTTCTTTCTTCCTTCCTTCCTTCCTTCCTTCCTTCCTTCCTTCCTCCCTTCAGTGTGTGTGTGTGTGAGAGAGAGAGAGAGAGAGAGAGAGAGAGAGAGAGAGAGAGAGAGAGAGAGAGAGGCACAAATAAGTTGGAACCCAAAACCGCACAGCCACCAAAGTGCTTATCTCCCTCTCGCTTGTATTTCGATCCTTCACATCTAATCTGTGTGTGTGTGTGTGTGTGTGTGTGTGTGTGTGTGTGTGTGTGAGAGAGAGAGAGAGAGAGAGAGATGCACGCTCTCTCTCTCTCTCTCCCCTCTTTCTATCCCTTCGTGTGTGTGTGTGTGTGTGTGTGTGTGTGTGTGTGAGAGAGAGAGAGAGAGAGAGTCTCTCTCTCTCTCTACACTAACATAAGGAAATAAAATTCAGCAGACACACGTCATCTACACATTATGCAAATTTCTGTATATATATATATATATATATATATATATATATATATATATATATATATATATATATATATATATATATATATATATATATATATATATATATATATATGCGTACATCTCAAAATTATCAATTAATTTATGGTTCTTTATGTGCACCATTCAATTTTGCATATTTTCATATATAATACATGATGATTATGTTGAGTTTATGGCCTAAAACTTGTTCTAACCAGAAGCGACATTTGAAATTTGGTGCGTGTGGCCATCCCGGATACGGGACGGGGCGTGTTTTTGCCCGGCCGTAGTGAAAGGGTTAATGGCTCTGATACAGTTAGCTCCAATAAGAAGTGCCACATCAACATTTGAATCATAAGGCATCAGTTTGTTAGAGATACTTGTTAAGTGTGGCCAGGTTTGGGCTGTTTCAGGGCATGGTATCTGAGCTTCTTTAGCAGAAATATCTTCCTTGGAATATGTAGGTGGAAGATCTATTTGCAGGTGCTCATTGAATCCTCGTACCACAAGTTCACTGATTTTTGTGCAGGGGACTACCTGTTGTCCCGTTATTGTCTAAAGCTTGAGGTGTAATGGTGAGCCACTAATTCCCATTCTTTCCAGGGTGCTTTCTTTGATGATCAGACTGACACTCCAATAATGCATTCACCAACCTTTTACTGTGTTCATTGCTACTGTGGTGTAACCACACTGGCACAATCATGGTGTGCATATCTCCTGTCATAGACTGACTGGTGTTAATCTTGTTTGAAACAACTGAGCTTTCATTTGCTTTTGGCTGAGTTGCTCTATCTGACTCTCCTGCCTTGACATTTGGAGCACTAGTTTGTGCGAAAGCATTATTGTGAAGAGATGTTGGGTGGTATACTTCACACATACTACAACATTTCTTATGACGGCAATCTATCTTTCTGTGACCACGCTTCAAGCATCCTCTACACAAGTGCTGCTTCTGCACAAAGTCCAACTTTGAATTGATATCAAGCAAGAATAACTTTTTACACACATCTACATCATGCTCTTCATTGCAATAAAGGCAGCTCAGTCCCCTTGGCCCAGTTTTCCTTACTTCATGCCTTTTATCATATCTAGCCTTGTTGTCCGTTGTTGTGTTTGATGGTTTTACCTTTGAGGCCTCTGTCTTGAAACTTCTGTTTCCTGATTTGTCTGTGCTTGAACTACTATTTCTTCCTTTGGCTACAACTGCATTGCCCCTTTGATTGATTCTTATTCATTACTGCACTGTATGATGAGATTGGGTTGCATGCCTTTGTAGCCTCTCTACGTATAAACTTACAGAACCTTTTAAAGGGAGGATATTGTTCAGAACTTATGTCTGTTAGACCTTCATCATCACTATCATCATCATCATCATCACCTCTAGAAGTATACTTGTACACTATTGTGTTTCATTTCTCAACTAGTGAAACAGGTAACTTCTTCAATAATTTGACATTCTCCTGTGAGTCATCTAAGACCACTAGGTGGGGTATGCTTTCCATTGCTGTCTTGCAGCTGTCCAGGAAATCTGCAAATTTCCTTAATGCTGGACCATCATTCTGCTGAATTTTGGGCCACTCATATAACCTTTTTCTGTAGGCATTAGACACAAGCAGGGTTGGCATGATTAAAATCAAATGATTTTAATCGTGATTATAATCGATTATAATCACAGAAAAAAAATCAAAATCCTTTAATTTTAAATATAATGAGCATTGTATGCTCATTATATTTAAAATTACAAAACATTATGTTTAACCCCTTCACTACGGCCAGTCCAAAACAGCGCCCCGCGCCGTATCCAAGATCGCTGCGCGCGCCAAATTTCAAATGTCGCTATTGAATATGACAAGTTTTCAGCCATAAACTCAACATAATCATCATGTATTATATATGAAAACATGCAGAATTAAATGGTGCACATAAGAAACTCACTATGGCCGGGCCCAAACATCGCCCTGCGCCGTATCCGGGATCGCCGCGCGCGCCAAATTTCAAATGTCGCTATTGAATATAACAAGTTTTCAACCATAAACTCAACATAATCATCATGTATTATTTATGAAAACATGCATAATTAAATGGTGCACATAAAGAAACATAAATTAATTGATAATTTTGAGATGTAAGCATAAATATAGAGATAAAATAACTCGTATATTGGCTAAAGCGAGCCAGGACGCAGTATGCGCATCCTCGGATATGATACGGGGCATGCAAGGACGCAGTATACGATGTTGAAGGGGTTAAAAGTACAAAACTGAGATACTTTAGTTAAAATATGTAGGGAACACAGTGATGACATTGAGCAAGAGATAATTAGGAAGGTCAATGACAGGGCATTGAAGAGATTTGATGAAGATTATTTTGACACAAACCAATTGCAGTGGCATTAGATAGACTTCAACATGAAGATGCAGTCATTAGTGATGCAGTAGAAGTTTAATTCAAACTTGAATGTGATTTGCAGGAATGTTTAACTGAGCAGAAGGATTTGGAAAAGTTACTAAAGAGGAAACAAGTGTTAATAGCACAAAAACTGTGCTAGATCAGTGTCGCATGACCCTCCAACACATCCCCAATAATTTTTATTATGCAATTAGGGGTCTAAAATGGAAAATGCTGAAACACTTGCCTGCGCCACAATGGGCTGGGGCTGACCATCAGGCCCTACTATGAAGGCCTACCGGCGCCACAGGCCATGTTGTAGGGTTCATCAGGGCTAACAAATGTTATTATACAATGTCATGTCTACAATGCTTGGGTAAGCCAGGAAAACAACTTGAAGAGTACAACAACAATAACACTTAAGAAGATGGACAACCTGTTGATCGGCGTCTGCGACGCAGATAAAAATTAGCACTAACACCTGCTCATTACTTAGCAAATTTGATTGACCCTAGGTATCAGGGTAAGTGTCTCACTGCTGAGGAGATTGATAGAGCAGAAAATTATGTGGAAGAAAATTTGCCCCAGTTTCTTTCAACATTAATGAGATATCGAGGAAAGTCTATGCCTTTCAAGCATATGCATTTTAAACCTGTTGTTGTAAATACCCTATCGCCTCTTGCTTGGTGGCAAAATTTTTCAGAAGATATTAAAGACTGTATGGTGGTGCCTACCCAGTTACATACAGCTGTTGCTTCCTCAGCAGGAATTGAAAGTGTCTTTTCAACCTTTGGACTTGTGCAGTCAAAAATTAGAAACCGTCTAGGTAATGAAAAAGCATCAAAGCTTGTTTCTGTGTTCAGCCACTTCAACAAAAACCGAATCATTTCCTCTGATGCCCCAAACTTATCTTAGTGCCTTCCATGTATCTGATCTTAATGATGAAAGAAAGTGTAACCCTGGCTGTTATATTTTTTACATTTTGCATAAATATCACATCTGGATCTGGATCTGGATGATAATGCGCAGGGCACCCGTACAGGTGCATAACACGCATATAATAATAATAATAATATATAATGTATTTCATAATGAAACAAAAAGTGTTCTTTTACACAGACAGTAACTAAAATTTAACGTGTTTACATTTTATAAACTTGTAGCCGAATGTTAGCTCATATATCTTGTTGCATCTTTTTTCAACAGTTTATAATTTTCAAAGCTCTATTTTTTTTTAGTAAATATCCTACAAAATTAGAATAGTTAAAAAGTGTACAGTAGTCATTTCTTTCCTTATGGTCATCTTCAATAAATAATGCAGGCATCATGTGTACAAGTATAACAACCTTTTCATACATATTCGGGCCAAATTATTCCCACAGCAAAAAGAGAGAAAAAGCATGTTTTGCACATAAACATGAATAAATACATTACCTAACAACAAATTAAATGTGAATTAGTGAAAAACAAAAAATCAATTATAAAAAAAAAAAAGATTTTTATAAAAAAAATCTGATTTTTGTCCAACCCTGAACACAAGAAACTGATTTCCAAACCTACCCTTCAGGGTTTTCTTAGCTTTTATGTAAGCTTCTTCAGTATTTAACTGAAGCAATCCACTGATTGCTTGCTTGGCTTCACCATCTGTATACCTTCCAAGTTAGAAGAGCCTTTCAGTAAAATCAGTAGTTCTGGACTGAATGAAAATTTCAAAACTTTTTAACCATGTTGTGAAAACTAACATGTCTCCCTTGAACACTTCTGGTTCTGGACCTGGAAGGTTTTCTCTGGTTTGCCTCATTGACATAATATCTGCTATCCTCTGCATTGCATCTAACTGACTGACTGAACCTGGGGAAGGCTGGGTAATATGCCTAACATCAATGTCAGTGCTATTTGACTGATGATCAGAATTGTTGTTCACATGTGTGTCAGACTCCTGCAAATCAACTTTTGGTGAAAAAACCTTGGCATTAGGGTTAAGTTCCTTGCTAGGTAACATATCACCAATCCTTTCCGATTATACAATTCTTTTACCTCTTCTAAGTCAAAGGGTTGACTAAATTCTTCCTTTTTAACTGGCTGTGCTTTCACTTCTGCAAGAGTTTGAGGCTGATTGTTCCCTTGAGTGTTTAGGTATTGTTGGAGCTGCTGCTCCTTTCCCTTCCATTCATTGTCAAGTTGACTTGGGTTCAACTGAACTCACTCCATTATCACATACAGCCTCAGGCTCTGCCTTAACTCCAGCCTGCTCTTATTTACCCTTTGAAATCTTAGAAACATTGGAATCATCATCAGATGTTACAAAATCATTTTCATGCTGCAGAGCTTTAATTTCCCCTACAACTTCATGGATTACATTAAAGTTAAACGTCTCACAGTCATCCAACTCCTGTGTAATGTTTTCATTACACTGAGGATCAGCTCCAACTGATTCCTCACAAGCACTGCAAAACTCTTCAAATTTTGTATCTACCGCTTTTATACATTCCTGTAATTTATTAATACAACTTAACCCTTGTACTTTGGCATAGATATTGTTTGCTGCCCTCTTCCAAGCACACTTATTTGTTGAACACCTATCCTTGTACACCTGAATTGTGTACTCTATACCTTTCTCTGTTTGTGTTTTCGTTCTGACACTGCGTGCTGCCTCACCCCCCTGCTCATCCAGGCCCTTATCTGGGTCACCCTTAATATCTGTGGCATCCTCATCAGAATTCATTGTAAGAAGACTTTATACTTATTATCACCTAAGTGAATCTTTATATAACACTGAGTTTACTTCCTACTTCTTGAATGCCGGTGATCTAGTGAACCTGGAACCTTACTTGCAGGTGATGAGTGGATGTAGACAGGTTGTAAGTGCTTGCTAGGAGTGTTGCCTCACCCGTCCCGTTCCGATTTCCCGTGGAACGATTACTGCTTCCAGGAGAGAGACCCCTCTGTGTGTGCCCAGCGCATCACAGAGGTGATTGTCTCTGGAATGGAGGCATACATTCCACGTTCTTTCTCTACTCCTCATGCTAAAAAGCCTTGGTTTAATCATGCTTGTTCTCGTGCTATTAAAGATAGAGGGGCAGCTCACAAAAGGTTCCAGAGCCTTCGCACTCCTTCTTACCATGACCTTTACATTTCAGCCCGGAATCGTGCCAAATCTATTCTCCGACTTGCCAAAACCTCTTTCATCAATAGAAAATGTCAACACCTTGCTTCTTCTAATTCTTTCCGTGACTTCTGGCACCAAGCCAAAAATATCTCCACCAATTTTACTTTTTCCTCTTTCCCTCCTCTCCTTAACCCTGACGGGAGTATTGCCGTCTCATCTATCTCTACGACTGAACTCTTCGCTCAAACTTTCTGTAAGAACTCCACCCAGGACGATTCTGGGCATATTCCTCCTACTCATCCCCCCTTTGACTCTTTCATGCCTGTTATTGAGATTCTTAGAAATGATATCTTCTATGCCCTCTCTGGCCTCAACTCTCAGAAGGCTTATGGACCTGATGGAGTGCCTCATATTGTCCTTAAAAACTGTGCTTCCGTGCTGACACCCTGCCTGGTCAAACTCTTTCGTCTCTGCCTATCAACATCTACCTTTCCTTCCTGCTGGAAGTATGCCTTTGTACAGCCTGTGCCTAAGAAAGGTGACCGTTCCAATCCCTCAAACTACCACCCTATAGCTTTACTTTCCTGTCTATCTAAAGCTTTTGAATCAATCCTTAACAGGAAGATTCAAAAGTACCTTTCCACTTCTAACCTTCTATCTGATCGCCAGTATGGATTCCACAAGAGGCGTTCTACTGGTGATCTTGCTCTCTTAACTGACTCTTGGTCATCCTCTCTTAGCCGTTTCGGTGAAACTTTCTCAATTGCGCTAGACATATCGAAACCCTTCGATAGTCTGGCACAAGCCTTTGCTTTCTAAACTGTCCTCTCTCTCTGTCCCTCTCTCTGTTCCTTTATCTCCAGTTTCCTTTCCGGCCGTTCTATCTCTGCGGTGGTAGACGGTCACTGTTCTTCTCCTAAACCTATCAACAGTGGTGTTCCACAGGGCTCTGTCCTATCATCCACTCTCTTCCTGTTATTCATCAATGATCTTCTTTCCATAACAAACTGTCCTGTCCACTCATACGCCGATGACTCCACTCTGCATTATTCAACTTCTTCCAAAAGAAGGCCATCCCAACAGGAAGTACACGACTCCAGACTGGAAGCTGCAGAACGCTTAACCTCAGACCTTGCTATCATTTCCGATTGGGATAGAAGGAACCTTGTGTCCTTCAATGCCTCAAAAACTCAATTTCTCCACCTATCAACTCGACACAATCTTCCAAACACCTATTCCCTATTCTTCGACAACACTCAGCTGCCACCTTCTTCAACACTAAATATCCTCCGTCTATCCTTAAATCAAAATCTCAACTGGAAACTTCATATCTCCTCTCTCGCTAAATCGGCTTCTTCGAGGTTGGGCGTTCTGTATCGTCTCCACCAGTTCTTCTCCCCCGCACAGTTGCTATCCATGTACAGGGGCCTTGTCCGCCCTCGTATGGAGTATACATCTCACGTGTGGGGGGGCTGCACTCACACAGCTCTTCTGGACAGAGTGGAATTTAAGGCTCTTCGTCTCGTCAGCTCTCCTCCTCCTACTGATAGTCTTCTACCTCTAAAATTCCGTCGCGATGTTGCCTCTCTATCTTCTATCGCTATTTTCACGCTGACTGCTCTTCTGAACTTGCTAACTGCATGCCTCTCCCGCGGCCCGCTGCACACGACTTACTATTCGTGCTCATCCCTATACTGTCCAAACCCCTTATGCAAGAGTTAAGCAGCATCTTCACTCTTTCATCCCTCACGCTGGTAAACTCTGGAACAATCTTCCTTCATCTGTATTTCCTCCTGCCTACGACTTGAACTAATTCAAGAGGAGGGTATCAGGACACCTCTCCTTCCGAAATTGACCTCTCTTTCGGCCACCTCTTTTGATTCTTTTTATAGGAGCAGCGAGTAGCGGCCTTTTTTTATTATTTTCCTTTTTTTGTGCCCTTGAGCTGTCTCCTTTATTGTAAAAAAAAAAGTTTGTGCAGTAGATATGGTAAAAATAATAATCACACTTATTACAATCTAGTATTTTATTTTATTTTTTCTCTATTTATAATAAAAAAAACAAGACCAAAAATAAGACAAATAACAAGAACAAGAACAAAAACGTGTCAGTGTCATGTCACTCATGGCGTTGAGGTGACCGGGCGGTGGGGAGCAGTCAGGGAATCGGACACGTCCAAATCACTGTCAGTGCTTCCTTACATGGTAAGAGTGTGGGAGAGACTGAAAGAGTAGCGATAAGTGCTGCAAGTGGCTCGCGGGCATTGTTGCCATCGAGTGTACCAAGAAAAAAGGCGAAAAGTAGCTACATTTAGCGTAAAACTAGGAAATCGGTTATTACCTCCGCCCCCTCCCCAGTAAAGTGGCTATAGCCGCCTCCGGTCCTTTAGGGGTTAACACTCTTACACATAGTATGTGAACACTACATAGCTTAACATTGTGTCATGACATAGAAATATTAGCAAAAGATACTGACCTCCAGTGCCACGGATTGAATCACCACTCCATCTCGCTAAATAACCATTCTATCCACTCATAAGCGACAGACCCGCCTACCCAAACAATGGAGTGTCGGCGGTTGTGCGTAAGCGTTCTCAACAGCACCTATGTTGTCTTCTAATAGCACCATACAAGTTTACCCTTATAACACCATATAAATTCCTTACATATTAATATTTTACCTAATAACAATGAGGTATAATGAGGTATATTGATACCACAGTTACAGTTACCTTAGCTTGTCACTGTGTGATTGCTGTGTTTGCCTCACCTCAACACAGCACTGCAGACTTACCTTAGCTTGTCACTGTATGATTGCTGTGTTTGCCTCACCTCAACACAGCACTGCAGTTACCTTAGCTTGTCACTGTGTGATTGCTGTGTTTGCCTCACTTTAACACAGCACTGCAGACTTACCTTAGCTTGTCACTGTATGATTGCTGTGTTTGCCTCACCTCAACACAGCACTGCAGTTACCTTAGCTTGTCACTGTGTGATTGCTGTGTTTGCCTCACCTCAACACAGCACTGCAGTTACCTTAGCTTAATTTGTCACTGTGTGATTGCTGTGTTTGCCTCACTTTAACACAGTACTGCAGACTTACCTTAGCTTGTCACTGTGTGATTGCTGTGTTAGCCTCACTTCAACACAGCACTGCAGTTACCTTAGTTTGTCACTGTGTGATTGCTGTGTTTGCCTCACTTTAACACAGTACTGCAGACTTACCTTAGCTTGTCACTGTATGATTGCTGTGTTTGCCTCACCTCAACACAGCACTGCAGACTTACCTTAGCTTGTCACTGTATGATTGCTGTGTGTGCCTCACCTCAACACAGCACTGCAGACTTACCTTAGTTTGTCACTGTGTGATGGCTGTGTTTGCCTTACTTCAACACAGCACCAGTAGTCACCTTACCTTGTCATGGCATAATTTGTGTTCCTGTTAGTGCCTCAGTGAGTTACCAGTAGTCACCTCACCTTGTCACGGCATAATTGGTGTTTCTGTTAGTGCATCAGTGAGTTTTGAGTTCAGCTTCATAAGCAAAACTCCCTAAGGAGTCAGCAGCTTTCTTTACACACTCTTGTTTTCTGCCGGCCAAGGCAGCAACCTGACGTGGTCTTCCTGCTCTTTCCTTCCCTCCACTGGGAACCTTTGCAGGTTGAGGACCTCCGCAGCCTAACACAGCACGTTAGGACCCTGCTGCAGGCTGGCCGGGTGTTTGCTGTGCATCAGGTGGAAGGTCAGCGCCGACATGCAAGAATAAGCCTCGAAGCCGGCCGGCCGTGCCTCCACGCCCTGAAGGAGCACCCCCTGCCACGGGGCGCTGCAACCCTGCAGGTGAGCTGGGGACTTGGCCCTGCCTGGGGGGGAAGGCGGCCGCTGAGTTTCAATGATCTGTGTCTGCATCCTAGCTTTGAGTGGCCTCACATTCCCTGCCACACATTTCCCAACCCAGGCACCTCTTCTCCCAGCAGCTTGGGGGCCGCCCTCCAAGGTTGCGGTGCCACGGCCTCGGCCAGTCCCAGCCCTCCTCTTTGCCTCTCTATTTTTGCCGGCATTTGTTTTTCCTCCGGCCAATAGCTGTCCCACGCTGCTTCTTGTCTGCTGCGTCCCTCACCAGGGCCTGCCTTGTGTTCAGAGTTTTAGTGACCTCAGCCACAGCCTTTTCCTGCCTTTCCCTCTGGTGTTCTAGAAGCTCCTATATAGGTTGGCAGTTTCTGCTAACAGAAATTTGCCTTTCCAACCCTTTCCTCCTGTCTCTATATTTCCTTTTTTACATGTGTTGTGTGTGTGTGTGTGTGTGTGTGTATTTATCTAATTATATTTTTACTGGACCTGAGCTATGCTCGTGTGGTCCCGTCTCCATATATGTACTTGTCCATTTTTTCCTTAACCCATTCAACACGAGGACGCGTATACTGCGTCCTTGCGTGGCCCGTACCATATCAGAAGACGCGCATACTGCGTCCTTGCGTGGCCCGTACCATATCAGAAGACGCGCATACTGCGTCCTTGCGTGGCCCGTACCATATCAGAAGACGCGCATACTGCGTCCTTGCGTGGCCCGTACCATATCAGAAGACGCGCATACTGCGTCCTTGCGTGGCCCGTACCATATCAGAAGACGCGCATACTGCGTCCTTGCGTGGCCCGTACCATATCAGAAGACGCGTATACTGCGTCCTTGCGTGGCCCGTACCATATCAGAAGACGCGCATACTGCGTCCTTGCGTGGCCCGTACCATATCAGAAGACGCGCATACTGCGGCCTTGCGTGCCCCGTACCATATCAGAGGACGCGCATACTGCGTTCTAGCTCGCTTTAGCCAATATACAAGTTATTTTATCTATATTTATGCTTACATCTCAAAATTATCAATTAATTTATATTTTTTTTATGTGCACCATTTAATTCTGCATGTTTTCATATATAATACATGATGATTATGTTGAGTTTATGGCTGAAAACTTGTTATATTCAATAGCGACATTTGAAATTTGGTGCGCACGGCGATCCCGGATACGGCGCGGAGCGCTGTTTTGGCCCGGCCGTGGTGAGTTTTTCTGTGTGCATCATTTGATTCTGCATGTTTTCATATATATTACATGATGATTATGTTGAGTTTATGGCTGAAAACTTGTTATATTCAATAGCGACATTTGAAATTTGGCGCGCGCGGCGATCCCGGATACGGCGCGGGGCGCAGTTTTGACCCGGCCGTAGTGAGGGGGTTAAAGTTGTGCACACTCTTCGCCGATACTACATCCTCACTTAGTCTGTTCCAAACCTCTATGTTTCTTTGCGGGATGCTATATTTTTTTATGTCTCAAGCATCTTCCTTTTCTCAATTTCTTACTGTGTCCTCGTGTGTTACTGGTGTTTCTTCCTTCTCTTAGTAGCAACTCCTCATTATCTACTTCTTCCATTTTATTCCGCAATTTATAGATTAGTATTAGGTCTCCCCTTTCTCTTATTTGTTCCAATGTTGGCAGGTCCATTTCCTTTAACCTTTCTTCACATGACAATCCCTCCAGTTCTGGAACCAACTTCGATGCCATCCTATGTATTCTTTCTAGTTTTTCACGTGTTTTTCTTATGGGGAGACCACACAGTTTCTGCATATTCCAATTTTGGTCTAATCATAGTGGTTATTATCTTTTTCATCATATCCTTATCCATGTAGTGGAATGCTAATCCTATATTTCTCATCATTCTATACATATCTCCAAATATCCTCTTTACATGACTCTGACTGTTGATTATCTTGTATTATCACTCCCAGATCTTTCTCCTTCAACTTTTAATATTTCTCCGTCTCCCATTCTATATGTCCATTTTGGTCTCCCTTCACTCTTTGTCATTTCCATTACATGACATTTCTTCACATTAAACTCCATCTCCCATTTCTTACTCCAATCCCAAATCTTATTTAGGTCCTCTTGCAGAATTTCACAATCTTTACTATTTCTTATATGTCTCAGCAATTTTGCATCGTCTGCAAACAGGCTCATGTAACTGCTTACTTTCTCCGGCATATCATTTATATATACTAGGAAAAGTACTGGTGCCAGTACTGATCCTTGAAGCACTCCACTATCTACAATTCTCCATTCCGATTTCATGTCCTTTACCCCTGTTCTCATTTCTCTTCCCTTTAAGTAATTTTCCATCTAGTTCTTCATTTTCCCTTTCAATCCTCCTCTATTTTCCAGCTTCCATAGTAGTCTTGTATGTGGAACTTTGTCGAAAGCCTTCTTCAGGTCCAATTACACGTAATCTACCCATCCATTCCTCTCCTGTGTTATGTCCGTCACTCTTGAGTAAAAGCTCAGTAAGTTTGTTACACATGAGCACCCTTTTCTAAAGCCAAACTGTTTTCCTGTAAATATATTGTGTTCTAGAAATTTTTTCCATTGTTTCTTTATCACTTTTTCGCATATTTTACAAACTATATTGGTCAGTGATACTGGTCTATAGTTCAGAGGTTCTTCCTTTTTCCCGCTTTTATATATAGGGACCACCTCAACCCTTCGCCATTCCTTTACCAGTTGATATTGAGCATTTTATATTATATACCGGTCCGACCAGCTGATTTCTAACTTCTTTCAATATAAAACCTGAGGCTCCATCCGGTCCTATTGCTTTCCTCTCTTCCAGTTCCTCCATTATTTTATATATCTCCTCTTTAGTTACTCTGACTTCATCCATTTGAACATTTATCTTGTCATCTTGTGGTACATTGAATTGTGATTCTTTTTTAAAAACTTGTTGAAACCTCTTGTATAGCAGCTCAGTCATGTCTTTAGGATCTTCAGTTATCTTATTTCCATCTTTCAGTCTTTCTATTTTTTCCTTTGGTTTGATTTTTCCATTTATGAATCTATAAAACAATTTAGGTTCCTCCTTATACTTTTCAACAATATCCTTTCCGTATCCTTTCTCTTTTTCCCTCCTAATTTTCACATATTCATTTCTTGCTATCTTAAAATCTTCTTTATTCCTTTAATTCTTGTTTCTTTTCAATCTCCTCCACACTTTGTCTCTTTTTTTCTTTGCACTCACACATCTTGCATTAAACCAATCTTTCTTTCCTCTTTCTTTGGGTTTATATAATGGGACATATTTCATGACTCATGTCTCATATGCCTCCATAAAAATATCATACTTTTCCTGCACCTCGTTTGTTCTTTTTAACTTTTTCAAGTCCAGTTTTTCATAATATTTCTTAAGATTTTCGATGTCCACTTTCCTGTAGTTTCTCCTTTTTCCTTTATATGATTCGTCCTCCTCAGTGACTTTCTCTTCTGTTTCCATTTCTGTTATCACATGATCACTTTTTCCCATGGGACACACATATCTTAATTCATTTAACAGGTGCACTCCCTTCGTCAGTACCAGGTCCAGTCTTGCTGGTTCGTCATCACTCCTGTATCTTGTATTTTCAGTCACCCACTGCATCATTAGGTTTTCCATAGTCAGTTTTAGAAATCTTTCCCCCCATGCCGTCTCACTTCCTCTACCTTCGAATGTTTCCCAGTTTACCTCTTTGCAGTTAAAGTCCCCAACCAACAAGACTTTTATTTGCTTTATGTAACCTACTCAAACACTGAATGGTATCCTCAATCATCGTCTCATAATCTTCTCTGTTCCATGCGTTTGTTTTTGGTGGTACACAGGCTGCTATTAGCGTCAGCATTTCTCTGTTTTTATTCTCCAAGTTAACACTCACTATTTCCGCCTTTCCTTCTCCATATATTACTGATTTCACCATCAAGTCCTTTCTTGTCATCATCATCACTCCTCCACCACCTTTACCCCTCCTATCTTTCCTCCATACATTGTAGGTATTGTTAAACACTATTTGAATTTCCTCTCTTAGCTTTGTTTCTGTTAAACACACAATCTTGGGCTCTTTTTCCTTTAAGTAGTCTTGGAGTTCCAGTTTTCTAGGTATTATCCCATCTACATTGGTATACATCACACTTAAACCCTTAGCTGTTCCAATTTTGTTTAGTTTCTTGTCTCTTTCGGCTTTTCCCTTATGTACCATTTCTTCACCCTGTCCTCCAAAGCTTTCTCAAAAAATATATTTTCTTCCTCTTCTGATCTTGCACTATTTTTCTCCTTTGCCTCTGCTTGCATTTCATTCCTTTTTTCCTTTCTTCTTCATTTCTATTTTTCTTTATATATATTTCCTTACATTCATCTATATCCCTTAGCTTAGTTGTTCTATACAATATTTCCTCTGTTACCTTCTGTGATTTTAATCTTAATTTAACTGGCCTCGTTTTACCTTCTATGTAAGGGCCCAACCTAACAATCTCTTCCACGTCCTCCTCAAGGTTGTGTAGTTTTTCATCATTCAGGTTTTTCAGTAAGTCCTTCACTGATATTAGTTCATCCTTATCCCTTCTTGATTTATACATTGTTTTTTTCAGTCACCTCTTGATTAACACGAGGGTTACGTTCCTGGAGATGTGTTATTTAAAATCGCATTATTTAAACATAATTTCCCCATAAGAAACAATGGTAATAGGGGGGGTTGCGTTCCTGGACACTGGGAAAGTCTGCCTATTTTGGGGATTTTGTTACTCTAACCTTAAAAAAAAAAAAAACATTATTAATACATTAGTAGGTCACGGAAACAACAAAACCACACGTTCTCATTATATTTACATTTGTACTTCACTTTCAGCACTCGACACTTGCGTTGGCCACCGTCCCTCATCACCCCGCGTTCTGACGCTCTCCCGAAAATTGGTCACTTTCTATTATCAATTTTACGGCTCTGCCTAAGCCAGTAGCTTTAGACTTATAAGCATTCGCTTAATCCATCCTTCCTCTTCAGTCTGCCTCAAACCCCAAGTCTCTATGTCATGTGATGTTTCCGTGGAGACGTGATGAAACTCAGTAACTTTTAGGTCAGAGCAAGCCTGTGTTGGCAACGCTGCGTAGGTTGTGGCTGGCAGCCGCCCTCCCGGCCCCTACACGCACTGGGCCCCGCTACAAACCCCTTCATTACCCTCATGTTCTCACCTTGATAACCCTGAAGGGTGGTGGGATGCATCCTCAGGGCCCTGAGTATCACTTCCACCATAACCGTAATGAGAGTGAGCTACAGGATGGCCATCAAGCTGAGGTTGCACAATAACGGGGCTCAGCCTTCCTGATAAATCGAGGGGTTGGAGTTCAATGTTGTTGATGTCAGTGTCTTCACCACTAACACCGATTTCAAAGCTTCAAAAAGTCACTTTCACTATCACAGAGGTCTTTTCTCCCCAAAACTTCCAACTTCTTTTTTGTAAACATGCTTGTGATTCGTTGCAAGGCCAATGACGTCATCAACCAATCAGCGACCTACTAACGGTTTCAGGGGCCGTGTTCCCCTGTTTTTCACAAATAAAACTTTAACAAAGCGTCGGACAAGGATGTTATTTTGGCAGTGGATGTTTGAGACCCCGACCTAATCAAAATGCATTTGGTGTCATCTTGTGGATAATCAAACACTTATGCGGGTACAGTTAGGGTAAACTTTCGGTCAGTAATGGCAGTGTGAACAACGTCGCTTTTCTCTACCACTACCCTGCTGCTACTGTCTTTCTGTCCCTTTCCTCCTTGCTCAACCCTGCACCAGAGGGGCCTCCAGCAGGCGTCCCGAGTCAGCATTTCACTCATCTCGCCGCTGTCTCGACACTTTTCCTGTGAACATCTTCTGGCGACACTACCGCCTCGCACCACCGCACTATCCCGCTCGACTATCCCGACATAATTCATAAAGTCATTAAATTCATATAATCCCTACATACATATCTACCACATTAAGCTATCATATAACCCCTACATACATATCTACCACATTAAGCTCATCATTCGCCGCGGAGCTGGAACAGCGGCTACAGTAGCAGAAGTGTTCTGAACGTCTAGTATCCTCAAAGATGTTGTGAACATGCAAATCAGGCACAAAATAACACGCCCCACTATATTTGTGAGAAGGGGTGACGGACCCAGCAAAGTCTCCCGACAATTTGGTGCTTTGATCGGTATCACGGTCCCAGAGGTGGCGTATAAGAATACACCCTTTGTGACTGTCGGAACTGTGGTAACCACGGGCACGATGATTGTTGAAGAATATCATTGTCAGATGTGTGGGGACTGTGGTTACAAAAGTTTGATTTAAGAATACGGCCCTAAACGTCACATCGACGTCACGAGAAGATGAGTGGGGTGGGGCTAGCCTCACTCACAGTGCCTTTAACTTTCAGCCAAGTTTATCCTAAATTTACTCTTATAAGCGCTTCATTATCCACATGTGACACCAAATCATATTTTTGCCCATTAGGTCGGGGTCTCAAACATCCACTGCCAAAATAACATCCTTGCCCGACGCTTTGTTAAAGTTTTATTTGCGAAAAAAATGGGAACACGGCTAGCTGCCTCTTAACTACAATGTAAGGGTTGCTTTGTGGATCTGAAGTAAACGTCGGTCGCTAAATCAATAGTGCGTAGTTATATTAGTTCGTAGTTAGTGAGTATGTTTGTGGATCCCTGCCCAGAAGTAGCGTGGGTGTTCGTGACGTCATCGATTAAACACGCGTTAACTCAAAAATATCGCGTTAGTTAATCGTATCTCCTTAAATATAAACTCGTGTTAAATAAAAAAAAAATTGTTTAAACTCGTGTCAATCAAGAGGTGACTGTACCTTTCTGGGTACGTATCTCGAAAATTAGTTTTTAAATTTTTTTTCAAAGACCTCAAATTACAAAATCGGTAAATCTCACCAAATTTAATGAAATTCACAGAATATCATATGTTTACACCTCAAACATAATCCTAATATTTCAGCTATTGGATGTACCATATGCGCAAGGGGGCTTCGTGGTGCAGTGGTTAGCACACTGGCTCAACTGAGAAAGCCTGGTTCGATTCCCGGGCGGAGGGAAAAATTTGGGCGTTTTCCGGATACCCTACGCCTTGTCCACCCACTCAGCAGTGAATGGGTACCAGGTATTAATCGGAGGTTGTGTCCCGTCTCCTGGGATCTGTTCCCTTCTCCTATAATTCCTTCCCCCTCCCGTCTCTCTCCGGTATATGACCACAGATGTTGCACCGACTAAAAGAAACTTTCCAACCATATGCCCAGGACCCCCCGTAGCCGTCCCCCACGTCCAATAGCTTTGAAATATTAGGATTTTGTTTGTAAGTGTAAAGGTGTGATATTCTGTGAATTTCATAAATTCGGGTGAAGTTTAGGAGAGACTCAAATAAAGCGGTTTTTTTTTTTTTTTTTTTTTTTTTTGTTTCACAGACTTTATTTTTCAGTTAGTCGTTTTGAAAAAAATACCATAGAAACTTTGTTTACCTATCTACATTTTGTTGGAAGTAACTTTTTTATTTTTTGTTTTGTCTTTGAAGAAAAAAATTACAATGTTTTGTCACTTATTATTTTCTCCACTCTGTGTTCCGTTTTCTTTTGACATTATTGAAAAGCTATTCCCAACAAAAAATTGCCCTTTAGTTGTAGTTTTAACTGATACTTAACAAAAGTCGATCAGACTTTTAACCGATTTTGTGAAATCTTTTGGTTTAAAAACTAATTTTCGAGATATTGGCTCCTAAAGATTTTTTTCCATTTCATTCCTGTTCGCCATTTGTTTTATTTGATTGGCATGAAATTTTCACATATTATTGTGTATACCTTGTTGACTTACTGGAGAATGATAAGGCATCTTGTCTCTGGCACCTGCCACGCTGTGAGTGCCTTGCTTCTACGCTACTCTCTTGCTTGTTTTCTGAGCCACCCTCCTCATTATTTTAGCATCATCAGCTAACATATTCATATAGCTTGTCACCCCTTCTGTCATGTCATTAATATAAATTACAAACATAATCGGAGCCAGCACTGATCCTTGGGGGACTCCTCTCGTCACTTCCATCCAGCTTGATTTATTATTCCTGATTACTGTTCTCATTTCTCTCTTCGTCGAAAAGTCCATAATCCAATCCAATATTAAACCACCCAGACCTCCAACATGATTAAGTTTCCATATTAATCGCCAGTGGTACTTTATCAAACAAGGCCTTTAAGTCCAGATACTCACAATTTTTCCTCTACATTTTCAGCCTCAAAAAACGTATCCCATTGTGCTTCCTCAAAATGTTTCCCAAGTCGTTCAAAATTTGCCTTATTAAAGTTATACCATTCTTTCCTGTAGTCCTCATTCCTGATTATTTTACCTCCTCGTAATATGTACTGATAAGCACGTGATCGCCTTCCCTATAGGGCTCTTATAGTTCATCTCCTCTATGCTATCTGGCTCTCTGGTGATTATCAAGTCCAATCTAGATGGCTCGTCTTCCCTCTGAATCTTGTATTTTCCTCTACCCACTGTGTGAGGACGTTATCTATAACCAATTCCAAAACCTTTTTCCCCCATGAAGCTTCACTTCCTTCCGTTGACCAGTTTTCCCATGACACTTCCTTACAACTAAAATCCCCCATTATCAGAATCTTATCCTTATCCTCCAGCAACTCCTTAGGCAATCCAATGTGTCTTCCAGCTTCTTCTTGTACAATTCTGTCCATGAATTGGTTTTGGAGGACATACACCACTACGATATTTCTGCATCCTCCCCTTTGCAGTCTTATTCCCACACTCAAGACCTCCGCTTCCCCTTCGCCATAGGTGACACCTCCACTGTCCATTTTTTTCAACAATAGCATCACCTCCTCCTTGTTTATTTTCTCTATTTTCATCCATACATTATATTTACCATCCCCTATGTTAAATGCATCTATACTACCAGTCAATTTGGCTCCGTGAATCCCCATAACATCTGGTTTTTCCTTACTCAGGTAATCCCCTATTTCTAACATTGACGATATTAACCTGTTCACATGAGTGTATGCCACCTTCAAGCTGTCACCTCTTCCCTTCTGTACCACTTCCTTAGGTCCATGTCTATCACTTCCAGAAAAACTTCTTTTTTCCTCTTCTGATCTTACTTCATTCTTTTCATTGGCTTGATTCTTCATTTCTCTTATCGTGTTCCTTTCCTCCACACTTCTGTCCTTTCTACTCAGACTTTTTGTAGGTCTCGTTCTTGCTAACTTCCATGACTTTCCCACCACTTCTTTTGCAGCCACTTGAGACCTAAATCTAATTTTAACTGGTCGTTGGACTCCTTCTTCATACTTCTTTCCAAGCCTGAATACTTCTTCGATCTCCCCTGCCAGCTCATGACCTTCCTGAATTGCTTCAATTACTTGCTCCACAGCCTTCCTCTTTTTCTTTTCCCTTGTATGTCTGATCGGCACGTGCTCTTCATTAATGCCCACCACTACTACAGACTTTTTTCAGCGGAGTCCCTCACTATTTCTGGTTTTTCTTTATCACCTTGATCACCTTTTCAGTTATAGCTGCATCCTTAGCCTTGACTTGTTCCTCCACAATTTTCTTAAAGCTAACATTCTCCTTTTCTTGTTCCTCCTTCCAGACTTTATGTGTTTCCTTTCATTCCTTGACTTGAACCTCCGCGTCGTCTGCCTTTTTCTGGTTCAATGTTACCTGCTTGTGCAGGTCATTATACACATTCTTCCAAACATCCTTCTCTGTCTTCAGAACGTCCACCTCTCTCTCCCGCGTCCCCATTCTATCTCTCTCATATCCTTCATCTCCTTTCCAAGTCTATGACCATAAATTCCCCAGGAGGACTCCCTTCTGGCTGCTGGCCTGAGAGGTGTCTTGATAACTCCTCGAACCCCTTTCTTCATAATTTCTTCAACATTCGCGGTCTTCGTTCTAATTTTCATTCTGTGGAACACCATCTCTCTTCCGCTAAACCTCACCTTCTCCTCCTCACTGAAACACAGGTTTCTGAGGCTACTGACAGCAATTTCTACTCTGTTCCCTCCTTCTATCTCTATCCTAAATTTCAATCCATAGTTGGATGTTGCGCTTACGTGCGCAATGACATCACTTGCTCTCGTGCCCAAAACCTTGATTCTTCAGAATTTTCCACCATCTGGCTAAGACTTCATTGTCATTCTATTACTAAATACATCTGTGCTGTTTATCTCTCACCTAACTCTACTAACTATGTAAAATTCTTTGACTACTTGAACTCTGAAGTGGAGCACATCTTGACCCACTCTACCTTCGCTGAAATCTCCATCCTAGGAGATTTCAATGTTCACCACCAGCTTTGGCTCTCATCCTCTTTCACTGACCAGCCTGGTGACCAAGCCTACAACTTTGCTATCCTCAACGATGTAGAGCAGTTGGTCCAGCACCACACGTATTCCTGACTGTCTTGGAGACAGGCCCAACATTCTAGACCCTTCCTTACCTCAAACCCTTCTGCTTATTCTGTCAAACTGTTCTCTCCATTGGGCTCCTCCTGATCACAATCTTATTTCTGCATCCTGTCCTATCGCTCCTGTACACCCTCTGACCCACCGAAGGGGCGATGCTTCTGGCATTTTGCTTCAGCTCGGTGGGCAACCTGAGGATGTACTTTTCCGATTTCCGTGGAATGATTATTGCTTCCAGGATAGAGACCCTCTGTATGTGCTCAGCGCATCACAGAGGTGATTGTCTCTGGAATGGAGGCATACATTCCATGTTCTTTCTCTACTCCTCACGCTAAAAAGCCTTGGTTTAGTCACGCTTGTTCTCGTGCTGTCAATGATAGAGAGGCAGCTCACAAAAGGTACCAGAGCCTTCAAACTAATGCTAATTATGAACTTAACATTTCTGCCCGGAATCGTGTCAAATCTATTCTCCGACTAACCAAAAACTCTTTCATTAATAGAAAATGCCAAAACCTTGCTTTCTAACTCTTCCCGTGACGTCTGGCATCTAGCCAAAAACATCTCCTCGAACTTCACTGCTTCATCTTTCCCTCCACTCCTCAGTCCTGACGACAACACTGCCATCTCATCTATCTCTAAGGCTGAACTCTTCTCTCAAACTTTTTCTAAAAACTCCACTCTGGACGATTCTGGGCATATTCCTCCCACTCATCCTCCCTCTGACTCTTTTATGCCTGTTATAAAGATTCTTCAAAATGATGTTTTCTATGCCCTATCTGGCCTCAATCCTCAGAAGGCTTATGGAGCTGATGGAGTACCTCCTATTGTCCTTAAAAACTGTGCCTCCGTGCTGACACCCTGCCTGGTCAAACTCTTTCGCCTCTGCCTGTCAACATCTACCTGTCCTTCCTACTGGAAGTATGCCTTCATACAGCCTGTGCCTAAGAAGGGTGACCGTTCCAATCCCTCAAACTATCGTCCTATAGCTTTACTTTCTGGTCTATCTAAAGCTTTTGAATCAATCATTAACCGGAAGATTCAAAAGCACCTTTCCACTTCTGACCTTCTATCTGATCGTCATTATGGGTTCCGCAAAGGGCGTTCTACTGGTGATGTTGCCTTCCTAACAGACTCTTGGTCATCCTCTCTCAGCCGTTTCGGTGAAACCTTTGCTAATGCGCTGGACATATCAAAAGCCTTTGATAGGGTCTGGCACAAATCTTTGCTTTCCAAACTACCCTCCTACGGTTTCTATCCTTCTCTCTGTACCTTTATCTCCAGTTTCCTTTCTGACCGTTCTATTTCTGTTGTGGTAGACGGTCACTGTTCTTCCCCTAAATCTATTAACAGTGGTGTCCCACAGGGTTCTGTCCTATCTCCCACTCTTTTTCTGTTGTTCATTGATGATCTTCTTTCCAAAACGAACTGTCCTATCCATTCCTACGCCGATGATTCCACTCTGCATTTTTTAATAGAAGACCCACCCTACAGGAACTTAACGACTCAAGGCTGGAGGCTGCAGAACGCTTAGCCTCAGACCTTACTATTATTTCCGATTGGGGCAAGAGGAACCTGGTGTCCTTCAATGCCTCAAAAACACAGTTTCTCCACCTATCCACTCGACACAATCTTCCAAACAACTATCCCCTATTCTTTGACAACACCCAGCTATCACCTTCCTCAACACTAAACATCCTCGGTCTATCCTTAACTCAAAATCTCAACTGGAAACTTCATATCTCATCTCTTACTAAACCAGCTTCCTCGAGGCTGGGCGTTCTGTACCGTCTCCGCCAGTTCTTCTCCCCCGCACAGTTGCTGTCCATATACAGGGGCCTTGTCCGCCCTCGTATGGAGTATGCATCTCACGTTTGGGGGGGGCTCCACCCACACAGCTCTTCTGGACAGAGTGGAGGCTAAGGCTCTTCGTCTCATCAGCTCTCCTCCTCATACTGATAGTCTTCTACCTCTTAAATTCCGCCGCAATGTTGCCTATCTTTCTATCTTCTATCGATATTTCCATGCTGACTGCTCTTCTGAACTTGCTAACTGCATGCCTCCCCCCCCTCCCGCGGCCCCGCTGCACTCGACTTTCTACTCATGCTCATCCCTATTCTGTCCAAACCCCTTATGCAAGAGTTAACCAGCATCTTCACTCTTTCATCCCTCACGATGGTAAACTCTGGAACAATCTTCCTTCATCTGTATTTCCTCCTGCCTACGACTTGAACTCTTTCAAGAGGAGGGTATCAGGACATCTCTCCTTACGTATTTGACCTTGCTTTCGGCCACCTCGTTTGTTTCTTTTTTAGGAGCAGCGAGTAGCGGGCTTTTTTTATTATTGTTTTTTTTTTTGTGTGCCCTTGAGCTGCCTCCTTTGTTGTAAAAAAAATAAAAAATAAAAAAATACCATCTCTATTTAGTACCAGATCTAGTGAAAGTCGTACTTTGTACAACCAAAAATACCAAATCTGGCACGTTCATACCAATAACGGCAACACTGGCTGCGGGCTGCTCACCACTCATGCCACGCCTGCCGCTTATAGTGTGGACGATCACCCCCCTTACCCCCTCGTCAGTCCGCCTGATTCCGCGACTGCCCACCCATAGTGTGGACGGCGCTTTACAGGAGTTATCTTCCATTATTTATTGCACTCCTGTAATTTTTTTTTTTTTTTTTCATCTCTGGTGATGAAGACATCACCACTCCACAACCATTTCTCTCCCTAAAAACATGTAACCAACCCCTCACAGTAATTGGTGCCTGACCTGTATGTTGCATTTTCTCCATTTACTGATTAATATACCTTTAACAATGATATGCACGATTGTGTAACATGGTTGGTTGACGTCGAGTCAAATATAGACTATTATTTGCGAATCTGTAAGTTTTTCTCCTTCCTGCCCCAATACTTCCTTCTGTTTTCTTGTATGAGTTTTTATCACATATCTGAGACGCTCTACATAGAAGGCTGTACATGCTTCTACATTAAAAGTAAGACCATGATCAATATACAGTATAATGAATATTATACAGAGGAAGTGTGAGGGATCAAAGCGGGTGTGGAACATTTCTTCTCAGCTTCTACGGAATAAAGACAAGGAAATGCTGGTGTTTTTTTGTTTTATGAAAACCTCTACATACATCATTAGTGCATATACTGCAGCAGTTGAATAACTAAAAACATATCATATGTGGAAGAAATAAGGCAGACAAGCTCATTTACTTCGACGATCTAGGAACGAGAAATGCAATGTTTTGAGTGAAATTGCTGGCTCAAGGCCACCGGCTAAGCTCCGCCCACCCCTACCCCCCATGCTTCTTTTCACAGAGAAGAGCAGTGCCCACTGAGGCCCACTCCATGTATTATTCCTCCAAGGATCCAATAGCAGTGTGTGTGTGTGTGTGTGTGTGTGTGTGTGTGTGTGTGTGTGTGTGTGTGTGTGTGTGTGTGTGTGTGTGTCATCACCTGTTGTGTGTGTGTGTGCGTGTGTGTGTATGTGTGTCATCACCTGTTGTGTGTGTGTGTGTGTGTATGTGTGTGTGTATTTACCTAGTTGTGAAATACAGAAAAAGAGCCGCACTAGGCTCGTGCTGTCCCGTCTCCATAACGCTTATTATCCAGTTTGGCTTCAAATTCATGAATCGTTTTTGCACACACAGTCTCCTTGTCAAGTCCGTTCCATGTTGTTATGCTTCTGTATGGAAAACTGTATTTCTTGATGTCTCTCCTTCAGTCGCTCTTCTTCAGTTTCTTACCATTGCCTCTTGTCACACTTCTGTCACGTACCGCTAGGTCTTCCCTGTCCAATTTCTCCAATCCCTCTTGTATCCTGTACAGTGCTATTAGGTCCCCTCTATCACTTCTCTCCAGTGTTGTTAGTCCCATTTTCTCCAGTCTTTCTTCATAAGTATGTTCTCTCAGAGTTTCCGGTAATTTAGTCGCTGCTCTTTGTATTCTTTCCAACTTTCTGATTTCTTTCTTCAATCTAGGTGACCACACTAATGCTGCATATGCCAGTCTTGGACGTATTATCAATGTTATTAGTTTCTTCACCATTTCTTCATCTAAATATGTAAATGCTGCTTTTATGTTTCTAAGAAGATTGTATGTTTCCCCAGTTATCAATTCTATATGTTTTCCAAAGGATAACTTGTCTGTTATGATCACTCCCAGATCTTTTCTTCATTTTTTTTCATGATTCTTTCATTACTCAGAGAGTAGTTCCCCGATATTCGTCTACTGCTCTTACTGAACACCATCACGCTACACTTCTCTGTATTGAATGTCATTTCCCATTTGCGTGACCATTCACTTATTCTATCGAGATTTTGGCTCAGTGCTACACAGTCATCTTCATGAGCCACCCTCCTCATTATTTTAGCATCATCAGCAAACATATTCATATAGCTTGTCACCCCTTCTGTCATGTCATTAATATAAATTACAAACATAATCAGAGCCAGCACTGATCCTTGGGGGACTCCTCTCGTCACTTCCATCCAGCTTGATTTATTATTCCTGATTACTGTTCTCATTTCTCTCTTCGTCGAAAAGTCCATAATCCAATCCAATATTAAACCACCCAGACCTCCAACATGATTAAGTTTCCATATTAATCGCTTGTGTGGTACTTTATCAAACGCCTTCTTTAAGTCCAGATACACACAATTTTTCCTCTACATTTTCAGCCTCAGAAAACGTATCCCATTGTGCTTCCTCAAAATGTTTCCCAAGTCGTTCAAAATTTGCCTTATTAAAGTTAAACCATTCTTTCCTGTAGTCCTCATTCCTGATTATTTTACCTCCTCGTAATATGTACTCGATAAGTACGTGATCGCTCTTCTCTATAGGGCTCTTATAGTTCATCTCCTCTGTGCTGTCTGGCTCTCTGGTGATTATCAAGTCCAATCTAGATGGCTCGTCTTCTCCTCTGAATCTTGTATTTTCCTCTACCCACTATGTGAGGACGTTATCTATAACCAATTCCAAAACCTTTTTCCCCCATGAAGCTTCACTTCCTTCCGTTGACCAGTTTTCCCATGACATTTCCTTACAACTAAAATCCCCCATTATCAGAATCTTATCCTTATCCTCCAGCAATCTCCTTAGGCAATCCAATGTGTCTTCCAGCTTCTTCTTGTACAATTCTGTCCATGAGCTGGTTTTTGGAGGGACATACACCACTACGATATTTCTGCATCCTCCCCTTTGCAGTCTTATTCCCACACTCAAGACCTCCGCTTCCCCTTCGCCATAGGTGACACCCTCCACTGTCCATTTCTTTTTCAACAATAGCATCACTCTTCCTCCTTGTTTATTTTCTCTATTTTTCATCCATACATTATATTTACCATCCCCTATGTTAAATGCATCTTTACTACCAGTCAATTTGGTTTCCGTAATCCCCATAACATCTGGTTTTTCCTTACTCAGGCAATCCCCTATTTCTAACATTGACGATATTAACCCGTTCACATTAGTGTATGCCACATTCAAGCTGTCTCCTCTTCCCTTCTGTACCACTTCCTTAGGTCCATGTCTATCACTCTCCAGAAAAAAAACTTCTTTTCCTCTTCTGATCTTACTTCATTCTTTTCATTGGCTTGATTCTTCAATTCTCTTATCGTGTTCCTTTCCTCCACACTTCTGTCCTTTCTTACCCAGACTTTTTTTGTAGGTCTCTGTTCTTGCTAACTTCCATGACTTTCCCACCACTTCTTTTGCAGCCACTTGAGACCTAAATCTAATTTTAACTGGTCGTTGGGCTCCTTCTTCATACTTTCCAAGCCTGAATACTTCTTCGATCTCTCCTACCAGCTCATGACCTTCCTGGATTGCTTCAATTACTTGCTCCACTGCCTTCCTTTTTTTCTTTTCTCTTGTATGTCTGATCGGCATGTGCTCTTCATTAATGCCCACCACTACTACAGACTTCTTTTTTTCAGCGGAGTCCCTCACTATTTCTGGTTTTTCTTTTATCACCTTGATCACCTTTTCAGTTATAGCTGCATCCTTAGCCTTGACTTGTTCCTCCACAATTTTCTTAAAGCTAACATTCTCCTTTTCTTGTTCCTCCTTCCAGACTTTATGTGTTTCCTTTAATTCCTTGACTTTAACCTCCGCGTCTTCTGCCTTTTTCTCGTTCAATGTTACCTGCTTGTGCAGGTCATTATACGCATTCTTCCAAACATCCTTCTCTGTCTTCAGAACGTCCACCTCTCTCTCCAGCGTCCCCATTCTATCTCTCATATCCTTCATCTCCGTTTCCAAGTCTATGACCATAAATTCCCCCAGGGAGGACTCCCCTTCTGGCTGCCGACCCGAGAGGTGTCTTGATAACTCCTCAAACCTCTTTCTTCTCAATTTCTGCAACATTCGCGGTCTTCGTTCTAATTTTCATTCTGTGGAACACCATCTTTCTTCCTCAAACCTCACCTTCTCTTCCTCACCGAAACACAGGTTTCTGAGGCTACTGACAGCAATCTCTACTCTGTTCCCTCCTACTATCTCTATCCTAAATTTCAATCAAAAGCTGGATGTTGCGCATACGTGCGCAATGACATCACTTGCTCTCGTGCCCACAACCTTGATTCTTCAGAATTTTCCACCTTCTGGCTAAGACTTCATTGTCATTCTATTACTAAATACATCTGTGCTGTTTATCTCTCACCTAACTCTACTAACTATGTAAAATTCTTTGACTATTTGAACTCTAAAGTGGAGCACATCTTGACCCACTCTCCGTTCCCTGAAATCTCCATCATAGGAGATTTCAATGTTCACCACCAGCTTTGGCTTTCATCCTCTTTCACTGACCAGCCTGGTGAACAAGCCTACAACTTTGCTATCCTCAACGATCTAGAGCAGTTGGTCCAGCACCCTACACGTATTCCCGACCGTCTTGGAGACCGGCCCAACATTCTAGACCTCTTCCTTACCTCAAACCCTTCTGCTTATTCAGTCAAACTGTTCTCTCCGTTGGGCTCCTCCGATCACAATCTTATTTCTGCATCCTGTCCTATCGCTCCTGTACATCCTCTGGACCCACCGAAGAGGCGATGCTTCTGGCATTTTGCTTCAGCTCGTTGGGACGACCTGAGGATGTACTTTTCCGATTTCCCGTGGAATGATTATTGCTTCCAGGATAGAGACCCCTCTGTGTGTGCTCAGCGCATCACAGAGGTGATTGTTTCTGGAATGGAGGCGTACATTCCACGTTCTTTCTCTACTCCTCACGCTAAAAAGCCTTGGTTTAATCACGCTTGTTCTCGTGCTGTCAATGATAGAGAGGTACCAGAGGTACCAGAGCCTTCAAACTAATGCTAATTATGAACTTTACATTTCTGCCCGGAATCGTGCCAAATCAATTCTCCGACTAACCAAAAACTCTTTCATTAATAGAAAATGCCAAAACCTTGCTTTCTCTAACTCTTCCCGTGACTTCTGGCATCTAGCCAAAAACATCTCCTCCAACTTCACTTCTTCATCTTTCCCTCCACTCCTCAGTCCTGACGGCAACACTGCCGTCTCATCTATCTCTAAGGCTGAACTCTTCTCTCAAACTTTTTTCTAAAAACTCCACTCTGGACGATTCTGGGCATATTCCTCTTGCTCATCCCCTCTCTGACTATTTTATGCCTGTTATAAAGATTCTTCAAAATGATGTTTTCTATGCCCTCTCTGGCCTCAATCCTCAGAAGGCTTATGGGCCTGATGGAGTGCCTCCTATTGTCCTTAAAAACTGTGCCTCCGTGCTGACACCCTTCCTGGTCAAACTCTTTCGCCGCCTCTGCCTGTCATCATCTACCTTTCCTTCCTGCTGGAGGTATGCCTTCATACAGCCTGTGCCTAAGAAGGGTGACCGTTCCAATCCCTCAAACTACCGTCCTATAGCTTTACTTTCTTGTCTATCTAAAGCTTTTGAATCAATCCTTAACCGGAAGATTCAAAAGCACCTTTCCACTTCTGACCTTCTATCTGATCGCCAGTATGGGTTCCGCAAGGGGCGTTCTACTGGTGATCTCCTTGCCTTCCTAACTGACTCTTGGTCATCTTCTCTTAGCCGTTTCAGTGAAACCTTTGCTATTGCGCTGGACATATCAAAAGCTTTTGATAGGGTCTGGCACAAATCTTTGCTTTCCAAACTACCCTCCTACGGTTTCTATCCTTCTCTCTGTACCTTTATCTCCAGTTTCCTTTCTGACCGTTCTATTTCTGCTGTGGTAGACGGTCACTGTTCTTCCCCTAAACCTATTAACAGTGGTGTCCCACAGGGTTCTGTCCTATCTCCCACTCTCTTTCTGTTGTTCATTGATGATCTTCTTTCCAAAACGAACTGTCCTATTCATTCCTACGCCGATGATTCCACTCTGCATTACTCAACTTCTTTTAATAGAAGACCTACCCTACAGGAACTTGACGACTCAAGGCTGGAGGCAACAGAACGCTTAGCCTCAGACCTTACTATTATTTCCGATTGGGGCAAGAGGAACCTGGTGTCCTTCAACGCCTCAAAAACACAGATTCTCCACCTATCCACTCGACACAATCTTCCAAGCAACTATCCCCTATTCTTTGACAACATTCAGCTATCACCCTCCTCAACACTAAACATCCTCGGTCTATCCTTAACTCAAAATCTCAACTGGAAACTTCATATCTCATCTCTTACTAATTCAGCTTCCTCGAGGCTGGGCGTTCTGTACCGTCTCTGCCAGTTCTTCTCCCCCGCACAGTTGCTGTCCATTTACAGGGGCCTTGTCCGCCCTCGTATGGAGTATGCATCTCATGTGTGGGGGGGCTCCACTCACACAGCTCTCCTTGACAGAGTGGAGTCAAAGGCTCTTCGTCTCATCAGCTCTCCTCCTCATACTGATAGTCTTCTACCTCTCAAATTCCGCCGCCATGTTGCCTCTCTTTCTATCTTCTATCGATATTTTCATGCTGACTGCACTTCTGAACTTGCTAACTGCATGCCTCCCCTACTCCCGCGGCCCCGCTGCACACGACTTTCTACTCATGCTCATCCCTATACTGTCCAAACCCCTTATGCAAGAGTCAACCAGCATCTTCACTTTTTCATCTCTGACGCTGGTAAACTCTGGAACAATCTTCCTTCATCTGTTTCCTCCTGCCTACGACTTGAACTCTTTCAAGAGGAGGGTATCAGGACACCTCTCCTCCCGAAACTGACCTCTGTTTTTGGACACTCCTTTGACCTCTGTTCGGGAGCAGTGAGTAGCGGGCCTTTTTATATTTTTTTTATTTACGCCCTTGAACTGTCTCCTTAGCTGTAAAAAAAAAAAAAAAAAAAAAAAACGTCTCTGTCTCTGGGTCTCTCCATGTCATCCGTGAAGCCCTCAAACTCAAACTCTTGCCTTTTTGCTGCTTGCCTTGTCCTGACCCCTGCGCTCGGCGGTGTAAACAATGCCGGCGGGGTCGGCAAGGCCGCCGCCCCCGCCTCCTCCTCGCTCATTTCTCGATGTTGTACACTGTCAACAGTCCTTGTTTCTTCGGGACAGCACGATTATACCCTAGCACGGCTCCCACCTTAGTAATTCACGTCCAGGATTTAATCCCACGCAGCTGTGATGTGAATTTGGAGCACGTCTGGAGATCAGCTGTGTCAGTCCGCCATCTTGTGTGTATGTATGTGTGTGTGTGTGTGTGTGTATGTGTGTGTGTCATCAACTATTGTGTGTGCGTGTGTGTGTTCATCACCTGTTGTGTGTGTGTGTGTGTGTGTGTGTGTGTGTGTGTGTGTGTGTATTTACCTAGTTGTGAAATACAGGAAAAGAGCCATACTAGGCTCGTGCTGTCCCGTCTCCATAACGCTTATTATCCAGTTTGGCTTTAAATTCATGAATCGTTTTTGCACACAGTCTCCTTGTCAAGTCCGTTTCATGTTGTTATGCTTCTGTATGGAAAACTGTATTTCTTGATATCTCTCCTGCAGTCGCTCTTCTTCAATTTCTTACCATTGCCTCTTGTCACACTTCTGTCACGTACCACTAGGTCTTCCCTGTCCAATTTCTCCAATCCCTCTTGTATCCTGTACAGTGCTATTAGGTCCCCTCTTTCTCTTCTTCTCTCCAGTGTTGTTAGTCCCAATTTCTCCAGTCTTTCTTCATAAATATGTTCTCTCAGAGTTTCTTATAATTTAGTCGCTGCTCTTTGTATTCTTTCCAACTTTCTAATTTCTTTCTTCAATCTAGGTGACCACACTAATGCTGCATATTCCAGTCTTGGACGTATCATCGATGTTATTAGTTTCTTCACCATTTCTTCATCTAAATATGTAAATGCTGCTTTTATGTTTCTAAGAAGATTGTATGTTTCCCCAGTTATCAATTCTATATGTTTTCCAAAGGATAACTTGTCTGTTATGATCACTCCCAGATCTTTTTCTTCATTTTTTTCATGATTCTTTCAATACTCAGAGAGTAGTTCCCCGATATTCGTCTACTGCTCTTACCGAACACCATCACGCTACACTTCTCTGTATTGAATGTCATTTCCCATTTGCGTGACCATTTGCTTATTCTATCGAGATCTTGGCTCAGTGCTACACAGTCATCTTCATTAGCCACCCTCCTCATTATTTTAGCATCATCAGCAAACATATTCATATAGCTTGTCACCCCTTCTGTCATGGCATTTATATATATTGTAAACATAATCGGAGCCAACACTGATCCTTGGGGGACTCCACTAGTCACTTCCGTCCAGCTTGATTTATTGTTCCTGATTACTGTTCTCATTTCTCTCTTCGTTAAAAAGTCTATAATCCAATCCAACATTGAACCTCCCAGACCTCCAACATGATTGAGTTTCCATATTAATCTCTTGTGGGGCACATTATCAAACGCTTTCTTTAAGTCCAGATACACGCAATCCGCCCAACCGTCCCTCTTCTGTATTACGTATATCAATTACTCTTGAATAGAAGCTTATCAGATTAGTTACACAAGATCACCCTCCTCTGAATCCGAATTGACTATTTGTTAATATGCTGTTGCTTTCTAAATATTCCACCCATCTGTTTTTTTATATAATTTTCTCACACATCTTGGCTCCTACGCTTGTGTGTGTGTGTGTGTGTGTGTGTGTGTGTGTGTGCCTCACCACCTGTTGTGTTGTGTGTACAGGTCAGCCAGGTCGTGCCGCCCTCCCTCCCATGCACGGTGTTCCTGGACCTGTCCTGGCTGGGCTGTGCGCCGCGCCGGGTCCACATCCATCTGAGCCCCGACACCCCGCGGGGCCAGCAGTTCATCCTGCTGTGCACGGGGCAGCGCGGCCCCTCCTACTGCGGCTCCAGGTTGTTCAGTGTGCGGAACAAGGGGAGGCCGGGAGAGGGTGTGGAGGGCGGGGACTACAAAAGTAATGATGGTAAGGGGGATTGTGTGCTGCTGCCTGGCCTTGATAAGAGTGAGTACCGGAGTTCAGGCCGGGCAGGGGTTGTGTGGGGGTATAGGGGGGGTCTGTTTGGTATCACCACCCGGGACTGTCAGGATGGTGGTGTGAGGTCTCATGTCTTCGGTGAGGTAGTGGAGGGACTGCACGTGGTGGCCGAGGCAGCCCAGCACAGCGACATTAAAGAGGTGACTGTGATGGACTGTGGCGTGGTGTTGTGAGGGTACTGGCCTGCACCACCACCATCACCACCATTATGAAGGTGACTGTGGTGGAATGTGGTGTGGTGTTGTGAGGGTACTGGCCTGCACCACCACCACCACAACAACAACATTATGGAGGAGATTGTGGTTGTTTTCATAATGTATTTTTTTTTATTTCCTGTAACATCAAGTTTAGTATAATGTGTTGCTCAATTCTTGTAACACTGAGCATGATGTTTTGTGCACTACAGTAATCCCTCCTTATACACGGATTTCAGGTTTCAAATTAGACCGTGCATTAAGAAAAATTATGTATAACTACATTATTCACTGGGAAAGGACAGAAAATTAAAGTTTACCCACTTTTACTCAAACTAGCTACTTAGTGTTCTTTTGCTGTGAATTTCCCTTTTCTTCTGACACTTAATTTTGAAGGAAAACATTGTCAGTTATCAAAGCGTTCATTAAACCAGTGTTTGGTGAATTCTCTTCACACCTTACTTAGAATAAAGGAAACAATGTCCGCGCTGGACCTATTTGTGTACTGTTGTTTCATTCTGTTAAATGGCCGTGCTGTGACCTCCAGGGGTGGGAAAAAATCTGATTTCTACAATAAAAATAAAAACAATTTGATTGAAACTGGATTTGTATAATTGATTTTTCATTTTCCATTTTCCATTTTTCATATTCTTATTTTTTTTTTTTTTTTTTTTTTTTTTTTTTTTTGTGTGTGTGTGTGTGTGTGTGTGTGTGTGTGTGTGTGTGTGTGTGCAGAAATTCATTTCAGGTCTTTTCCTGTCAGCTGCAGCTGACTATGAGGTCCAGGTAGTGTAGGATGGTACTGGGGCCCTCGGGTTACACGGTCCTCGACCTACGGCGTGTGGAGGTTGTGACGCAACCCCTATAAATTATTAAAAATTCCTTGTCTCGACTACGTACTATCTACCACATGGCCCTGTTGTCCGAAAAGACAGCACCACCACTGAAGCAAGACCTGCCTTTGATGCCTCCGCACCCACGGTAAGCTGTAACATCACTTCCCTAAATGACTGTACTGAGTCAGGGTACTCTCTTAACCCACATCTTGTGGAGGTTGTTATGAGAGTTGGAAGGTGGGAAGTAGCTCCAAGGCGGGCGACTACGGGGGTCCTCCTGCGCATATGGTTCGTCCAATAGCTTTGAAATATTAGCCCTTTCATGCACCAAAAGTTTAATAAGTTTTTCTTTCCACTGCGACATCCGTCTGGGGCTCCTTAGGGGGCCTCGCGGAATGGCCTGAAGGTGCGGCGAAAATTTTTATCGATTTCACCCACGAGTATTAATTTTTCCTAGCATTATTATACAGGTAACTCTCGATTTACGCGAGTTTGGTTTACGCGTTTTTTAAATAACGCGGGGTCCAAAATCCAAATAAATTTTTAATTTAGGCGTTTTTTCACTTATACGCGATATTTTATGGAGTGGCCACCAGATGTCTCACGCAACTGGACTCACACGGCCACACAGCTGAGCTCAGTCCTTCCCGCGCGCCACTTGAACAACAATACAGTACCTACGCTGCCACGCTACTCAACAATAAGAGTGGGCAGGTACCGGTACCAGTACCGGTACTAACGGTACCAGCAATACGGTACGGTACTGGTACCAGACTGCTCGGTACCGGTACCAATACTAGCCAACCCCTCATGGTGTCCCTCATTTCTTCCTCACACGAGAGGGGCTGAGAATGAGTGCCCGAGTGGATATCTCGGTTCTGGTGACACGCGGCATGCAGCTGTTTGTTGTGTGGGTGTGGTTGTGTGGTTTGTAAATAATGCAAATGGCGGCCGGGCTGGGATTGCGTGAAATAACTCCTCGTACAAGACTCATGATGTACAGTTTTTGATATCATATTCACCCCATTATTCTCACTAATATTAATAATTAATAATGAACACATGGACATTTTTTTCTAACATGATTTTTTATGTAGCTTGTACTGCTCCTTAGTCATACAATCTTAAGCCACCTGTGACATCAAGATCAAGATCATACAAATGGCGCCCGACGGAAAAACGGGATAACAGCAAGGCATGGACGATCTTCCACCGATTTAGTCTTTGTATAGTAGTTATTAGATCGCCCTGTATTCTATGGTAACATATTATAGGACAGCTACGGACTATAAAGGATTATAAACAATAATAAAAGTAAGTTTGCCGTTGTTATTGGATAAGACGAAAAACAGACCCTTAAAAACATCCCAAAGAAGAAAAAAATCATTAAAAATTTGTACATTCAGCGTATAACGCGCAGGGCTAAACTTTCAGGCATTTTTTATGCGAAAAAAATGCGCGCTATACGCCGAAAATTACGGTATTTATTTTTCGACAGAAACCTACCTCTTGTTTGATTTACATTGTTTTTGAATTACGCGACCTCTTCAAGAACGCAACACTCGGGTAAATCGAGAGTTACCTGTATATCGTTGGTTTTGGAAGAGATTATTCTGCCCTATGAAAGAAAAAAAATCAAGAAATGCAAATAAATGGCGAAGTTTATCGACTGAAAAAAAAAATTAAAGGGACGACAGTCGCGCTCACAGGCTGCCTGCTGAGAGGCAACTAAACCACGGGCAATTATCACTTCAAATCTAACGGCACGAGGGGAGTTGACATTTATTTTATTTTATAGGTCTAGCTTGGATCTTTGACGCAAAAAAATTTGACACGCTTCTGAAAAATACTTTATTTTTGTTGATTAGTCAAAATCTCATGTAGACGATTCCGTTTTGCCGCGAATCGCGTCGTGGTGCATGAAAGGGTTAGTATGTTGTTTGTTGGTGTAATTGTATGATATTCTGTGAATTTCATGAAATTTGGGTGAAGCGGAGGGGAGACTCAAAGTTTTTTTTCAGACTTTATTTTTCAGTTAATTGCTTTGAAAAAAAGTACCATAGAAACTTTGTTTACATATCTACATTTGGCATTAATAATAAAAAAAATTGTTTTGTCCAAAAAAATGCAATTCTTTTCACTTATAATTTTCTCCATGCTGTGTCCAGTTTTTTCATTTTTTGAAATTTTATAAATACAAAAAATTGCCCCTTAGTTGTAGTTTTAACTGATACCTAATAAAAGTTGGTCAGATTTTTTCCCGATTTTCTGAAAATTTTTGGTGTAAAAAACACCTTTCAAGATATTGTCTTTTTAAAGATTTTTTTCCATTTCATCCATGTCTTGCCATTTGTATTTATCTGATTGGCATGAAGTTTTCACATATGATTGTGTATGCCTTGTTGACTTACTGGAGAGGCATCTGGTCCCACTTTATAAAAAAAAAGTATTAGTCACTCAAAGGTGAGGGTGTCAGAAGGCACCACCTTCCTCATTGTAGCCAGATTTTATCTACAGTACCCTCTCGAGTTTCGCGCTATCCGAGTTTCGCGATCCTCGAGTTTAGCGCTTAGTCCTAAATTCTTACCATCACGAGTTTCGCGTTGCTGTGACATGTACGGGTCACGTCTACCTACCGTCGGCGTCATCCGTGCTACCTTAAAAGGCGGTGTCCAACCATTGGGGCTATGGACAACCGCGGTTGCCCGTATGCCCAACCGGGAGCGAGTTGTTGGTTGTCCTTATGAATGGAAAACGGTTGTGAGTACGAGCGTGGGTACGTGGGTACTGAACGACTGCATGTAAACAAACAGACGACGGCAGTGGCTGAGGAGTGAGGAGCAGTGGAAGATGGCCCGCCAAGAGACTCGTAAAATGGACTGGCAGAGCTGCTTTGCTTACTACTTGATTAACAAGATAAGAGAACACCCCGTGCTGTGGAACCACAGTCCAAAAATCTTTTTATCTAGTATTTGAAAATTGTAGATCTCCCGGTGTAGTTTTCCTTTTCTTCTTCTTCTTCTTTTGACCTGTAATACATGGCAGCGACGGTGAAAAGTAATAGTGAAAAATAGCAAAAGGGCATAGAAAAGCAAAATCAGGGAAAGAAAAAGACGGAAAAACACCTAAGTTCAGGGTGAAGTGTATAAGTGCGCACTGTTAAGTAACTAAGTGCATGTTGTGAAATATAAAAGTGTGGAGAAGGAGGACCTAAGAAGCGATACAAAGCGTTACAGGTCAAAAGAAGAAGGTCCACTTCACTGGCCAGTGTTGCGAGAAATATCTCTCCGATGGAATTAGTCATTCTCCTGTCCACCACGCATGCGCGCTGTGGGAATACACAGCATTAAAAGTGTTAATTTGCCTGGTTTTGTTCTAGTCTGTCCGTTTGTGATCTTTGTGAGCTCTGAGGGAAATATGGAAACAGTAAGCAAGTTGAACCTCTCTGCGAGCTATTTTGCGGCAGCGGTTTACGTTCAATAGGCATTGAAAAGTCAATCATGATATTAGTGATTTCATGATTTTTAACAAAAAGAGTTAGCAGATTATTTCATAACACGCAGAAAACTACCAGAAAAATATAGGTTTGTCCAACTGTCCCACGGGTGACCGAAAGCGACCGCCCTTACTTTAGCAGACGACACCACGTGGATCACAAGCGTGTATTCAGAACTGCCAGCCAATTGTAAGGCAGCCGCCTTCAACTGGGGCTTAAAAACGATCTGTTCTTACTTCCTATTTTCTGCCTATTAACAAGGTACGTATTTTGAGATAACAAGGGAGTAAAGTCAAAAAAATTGTGATAACAAGGAAGTAAAGTTGGAAAAAGTAATTATTTTCCACGGGTCGGAACCAATAAGCGCTTTTACATGAATTTCAATACCTCGAGTTTTGCGATTCTCGAGTTTAGCGCCATACCTTCGGAATGAAGCAAGCGCGAAACTCGAGAGGGTACTGTAGAATATCCTGGTTGGTATGTCTCATCCTTCTCCTCTTTTCTTTTCTTCTTTGTCTTGGGTATTGCACGCCTTGCTCTTTCCCAGTCTAGTCACTGCAGAGACTTGCAATCTTGCTGCAGTCCCGAGGATATGTATTATGATGTTTCCATCGGATACCCAAAGTTGTGTTCTAGTGCTGTATGTTGGACCAGGAACGGACCTAGAGCGGCCGTAAAACTTGATTTTCCGGCACTTGGTCCAAACATACAAACATGCAAGCATTAATGACACCGCATGTGTTGGCGCGCGTCAGGCTATGACGTAACAGCGTGGGACATTTAAAAATGACCTCTAGGGGGAGGGATTTTAATTTTACAAAAACAAACCTCACCACCTGGCAATTTAGGCTATCTCACCCATGCTGAGCGAAAAAAATGTACTCGTTCGATTTTGAATATATTCGTCGAAAAATACCCCATAGCTTTCCGCCTTAACAGGTGACATAACAAGAGCTTTCCTTCAGATTAATGTCAGAAAAGAGGACAGAAATGTTCACAAATTCTGATGGAGCTGCCATGATCATGTTCGTACAAGAAGATTTGTTAGAGATCCTTTTGGAGACGAGTAGTCCTTTTCTTTTAAATACAACAACAAAACATCATTTGAAGTCTTATCCACAGTTAGAAGCTGTTGAAAGATTACCGGTAAGTGGTAATCTGTGTTGACGACTGGTTGCCAGGAGCTGCCAGCGTTGAGGGTTTTGCCAAGTTCAATGAGGCACGCTCAGCTCTTAACCCCTTCAACACGAGAACACGTATACTGCGTCCTTGCATGTCCCGTACCATATCCGAAGACGTGCATACTGCGTCCTAGCTCCCTTTACCCAATATACAAGTTATTTTATCCTTATATTTATGGTTACATTTCAAAATTATCAATTAATTTATGTTTCTTTATGTGCACCATTTAATTCTGCATGTTTTCATATATAATACATGATGATTATGTTGAGTTTGTGGCTGAAAACTTGTTATATTCAATAGTGACATTTGAAATTTGGCAAGCGCGGCGATCCCGGATACGGCGCGGGGCGCTGTTTTGGCCCGGCCGTAGTGAGTTTCTTTATGTGCACCATTTAATTCTGCATGTTTTCATATATAATACATGATGATTATGTTGAGTTTATGGCTGAAAACTTATTATATTCAATAGCAACATTTGAAATTTGGCAAGCGCGGCGATCCTGGATACAGCGCAGGGCGCTGTTTTGGCCTGGCCGTAGTTAAGGAGTCAAAGAAGCAAGTATGACCCTTTCTGAATGGAACTCAAATTGCAGGACTCTGACAGACTAATTCACCAAGAACTTTGTACAAGACGTGAATGGACCCGTAAAGGTTCTAGGTATGCAGTGGTGTCTAACTAAAGACTGTTTTTCTTCTGAGTGTCTAGATATAGGATTGCAAATGGTGGCATCTACAAAGAGACAGTTCTTAGTGTTACTGCTAAGTTTTTGATCCTCTTGGTTTCGTCTTTCCATTCACAATGTCTGCTAAAATTCTCTTTCAAGATATATGAAAGCCTGGCCGTCACATTGAGCTTTGAGCATGTGTTGCCGATCACCCCTCACCCTGGGACGCAGGTCCAGTGTGACATCCGGGTCACCACAGTGTGCCTTCCCTAGGTTTCTTCAGATACCCATTTATTCACCAGCCTGAAAAAGAGAATGAACAGCTGGGTGGGTTATGTACTGACTGCCTGGAGTAGGATTTGAACTCAGGCCTGCAATTCATAGCTAGGCATGCTAACCGCTGCTCCACTGAGGCACTCCATCAATTCATGGCTAGGCATGCTAACCACTGCTCCACTGAGGCACTCCAATTCATGGCTAGGCATGCTAACCACTGCTCCACTGAGGCCCTCCGTCAATTCATGGCTAGGCATGCTAACCACTGCTCCACTGAGGCACTCCATCAATTCATGGCTAGGCATGCTAACCACTGCTCCACTGAGGCCCTCCATCAATTCATGGCTAGGCATGCTAACCACTGCTCCACTGAGGCCCTCCGTCAATTCATGGCTAGGCATGCTAACCACTGCTCCACTGAGGCACTCCATCAATTCATGGCTAGGCATGCTAACCACTGCTCCACTGAGGCACTCCATCAATTCATGGCTAGGCATGCTAACCACTGCTCCACTGAGGCACTCCATCAATTCATGGCTAGGCATGCTAACCGCTGATCCACTGAGGCACTCCATCAATTCATGGCTAGTCATGCTAACCACTGCTCCACTGAGGCACTCCATCAATTCATGGCTAGTCATGCTAACCACTGCTCCACTGAGGCACTCCATCAATTCATGGCTAGGCATGCTAACCACTGCTCCACTGAGGCCCTCCGTCAATTCATGGCTAGGCATGCTAACCACTGCTCCACTGAGGCACTCCATCAATTCATGGCTAGGCATGCTAACCACTGATCCACTGAGGCACTCCATCAATTCATGGCTAGTCATGCTAACCACTGCTCCACTGAGGCACTCCATCAATTCATGGCTAGGCATGCTAACCGCTGCTCCACTGAGGCACTCCATCAATTCATGGCTAGGCATGCTAACCACTGCTCCACTGAGGCATTCCATCAATTCATGGCTAGGCATGCTAACCGCTGATCCACTGAGGCACTCCATCAATTCATGGCTAGTCATGCTAACCACTGCTCCACTGAGGCATTCCATCAATTCATGGCTAGGCATGCTAACCGCTGCTCCACTGAGGCACTCCCGGGTTCCAAAATGCTGCTTCAACACCTTCACCTTCCTTGCCACAAGCACCCCATCGCTTAATTCCCCTCATCCCCCAAATGTCACTCATTCTTCCTTTCATTTTTCATTTGATTTCTCAGTTTTTTCCAGATGTTTTACTGATATCCTTAGACGTGCCAAAATTCTCAGTGCTGGAAATGACTTTCAGTAAGAGGAGAGTTGAGGAGGAGGAGGAAAGGGATGGGAGAAATAGCTGAACTGGAGGAGGAAGAGGAGGAACAATGAGGAGTTTGGGATGAACTGAAGGAGGAGGAGGAGGAAAAATGAGGAGTTTGAGATGAACTGGAGAAGGAGGAGGAGGAGGAAAAATTAGGAGATTGGGATGAACTGGAGGAGGAGGAATAATTAGGAGTTTGGGATGAACTGGAGGAGGAGGAAAAATTAGGAGTTTAGGATGAACTAGAGGAGGAGGAAAAATTAGGAGTTTGGGATGAACTGCAGGAGGAGGAGAAAGAGGAGGAGGAGGAGGAAAAATGAGGAGTTTGCGTGCAGGGGGATGAACACTACCCTGGGCTACCATAATCAACACTTCCCTGGGCTACCCTTATCAACACTTCCCTGGGCTACCCTTATCAACACTTCCCTGGGCTACCCTTATCAACACTTCCCTGGGCTACCCTTATCAACACTTCCCTGGGCTACCCTTATCAACACTTCCCTGGGCTACCCTTATCAACACTTCCCTGGGCTACCCTTATCAACACTTCCCTGGGCTACCCTAATCAAAACTTCCCTGGGCTACCCTTATCAACACTTCCCTGGGCTACCCTTATCAACACTTCCCTGGGCTACCATAATCAACACTTCCCTGGGCTACCCTTATCAACACTTCCCTGGGCTACCCTTATCAACACTTCCCTGGGCTACCCTTATCAACACTTCCCTGGGCTACCCTTATCAACACTTCCCTGGGCTACCCTTATCAACACTTCCCTGGGCTACCCTTATCAACACTTCCCTGGGCTACCCTTATCAACACTTCCCTGGGCTACCAATATCAACACTTTCCTGGCATACCCTTATCAACACTTCCCTGGGCTACCCTTATCAACACTTCCCTGGGCTACCCTTATCAATACTTCCCTGGGCTACCCTTATCAACACTTCCCTGGGCTACCCTTATCAACACTTCCCTGGGCTACCCTTATCAAAACTACCCTGGGCTACCCTTCTCAACACTTCCCTGGGCTACCCTTATCAACACTTCCTGGGCTACCCTTATCAACACTTCCCTGGGCTACCCTTATCAACACTCCCTGGGCTACCCTTATCAACACTTCCCTGGGCTACCCTTATCAACACTTCCTGGGCTACCCTTATCAACACTCCCCTGGGCTACCCTTATCAACACTTCCCTGGGCTACCCTTATCAACACTTCCCTGGGCTACCTTTATCAATACTTCCCTGGGCTACCCTTATCAACACTTCCCTGGGCTACCCTTATCAACACTTCCCTGGGCTACCCTTATCAATACTTCCCTGGGCTACCCTTATCAACACTTCCCTGGGCTACCCTTATCAACACTTCCCTGGGCTACCCTTATCAACACTTCCCTGGGCTACCCTTATCAACACTTCCCTGGGCTACCCTTATCAACACTCCCCTGGGCTACCCTTATCAACACTTCCTGGGCTACCTTATCAACACTTCCCTGGGCTGCCCTTATCAACACTTCCTGGGCTACCCTTATCAATACTTCCTGGGCTACCCTTTATCAACACTTCCCTGGGCTGCCCTTATCAATACTTCCTGGGCTACCCTTATCAACACTTCCTGGGCCACCCTTATCAACACTTCCTGGGCTACCCTTATCAATACTTCCTGGGCTGCCCTTATCAACACTTCCCTGGGCTACCCTTATCAACACTTCCTGGGCTACCCTTATCAATACTTCCCTGGGCTGCCCTTATCAACACTTCCCTGGGCTACCCTTATCAACACTTCCTGGGCTACCCTTATCAATACTTCCTGGGCTACCCTTATCAACACTTCCCTGGGCTACCTTTATCAATACTTCCCTGGGCTACCCTTATCAACACTTCCCTGGGCTACCTTTATCAATACTTCCCTGGGCTACCCTTATCAACACTTCCCTGGGCTACCTTTATCAATACTTCCCTGGGGTACCCTTATCAACACTTCCCTGGGCTACCCTTATCAACACTTCCCTGGGCTACCCTTATCAATACTTCCCTGGGCTACCCTTATCAACACTTCCCTGGGCTACCTTTATCAATACTTCCCTGGGGTACCCTTATCAACACTTCCCTGGGCTACCTTTATCAATACTTCCCTGGGCTACCCTTATCAACACTTCCCTGGGCTACCCTTATCAACACTTCCCTGGGCTACCCTTATCAACACTTCCCAGAAGCAGTGGCAGCAATCTTTTCCTTATTTACTACTTTTCCCTTTAGCTACCTCTTTCACTTATAAAATAATACATGAATAAATAAACTACATCACTCAGCATCGGTTTATTAGTTTTATCTGCTCTGTATTTACTAAGGGGGGAGCATGCAGACACCTCTCCACCCGAAGCTGACCTCTTCTCCGTCCCCTCGTTCCGTTTTCTTTTGTCGGAGGAGCGGATGGCAGGCTGTTTTTGGGGTGTTTTTGTTTTCTTTGCCCTTGAGCTGCGTCCCTTGTTGGAGAGAGATATTTACATTGATTTACATAGAAAATCAGACCACACAGACCCCATGGTCCAGACTAGGTGGTCTGTCCTTAAACCTAAGTGATTTTACATTAATCAGATGGCTCCAAAACTTTGCTTTTCTACTCTAGTTAATATTAAGTTCAAGGAAGTGACGGCCGAGCTTGTTTTTAAAGGAGTCAATCGTGTTACACTGAACCACTGATGGTGGGAGCTTATTCCATTCTCGCACTACAACGTTGGTGAAGAAAAATTTGGTGCAGTCTGAATTTACTTGTCTACATTTGAGTTTTGTGCCATTGTTCCTCGTTCGCAAAGTGTCATCGATCATAAACAATTTTGTTCTGTCTACATTCGTGAAACCATTAAGTATTTTAAAACATTCGATCAGTTTTCCTCGGAGGAGACGTTTCTCAAGAGAGAACATGTTAAGGGTGGAAAGCCTTTCTTCGTAGGATTTGTTGCGCAAGGAAGGGATAATTTTTGTTGCTCGACGCTGAACACCTTCTAGTTTAGCAATGTCCTTTGCATGGTGGGGAGACCAAAACTGTACCGCATATCCCAAGTGGGGTCTTACTAAACTATTGTAGAGCGGAAGTATTACATCTTTATTCTTGAATAAAAGTTTCTTTTAATGAAGCCCAACATTCTGTTCGCTTTATTTGCTGCATCGATGCATTGGTGAGAATTTGAGGTTTGATGCGATTTTAATCCCCAGCAGACATGAAAATTGCACATACATACACACACGGACATGATCATGGATACATACATATATACGTACACAAAACTACATGCACAGCTTTCTCGTATTTATACAAACTTACGTCTTTCTTCTTTTTTATTGGCTCGTCCATTATATCGGAACACGCTATGTGACATGGAGTCGAGATGGACAACATGTGTGGCAGATTGTCTTGGTGACAGAGAAGGTGCACAATAGGTTCCATAAAATGAAGAGGAGGAAATATATGATCTTGCAGACCATAACCTGATAGAGGTGGAACTAAGGCTAAAAGAGGAAAAGAGGGAGTGCAAGAAATTAAAATGGATGGAGTGAGAGGGAGTACCATGAGACAGATTAGCCCTGCATCTGCTACTTACCTTTAGGAAAAAGTTTGAAGAAAATATGACGAAGAACAAGGTATATAGACATTAGGAGAGCTGGAGTAAAAATGAGATAAGTAGCAGATGCCTTTATCTGTACTATGGTACTCTTTGGCCATCCATTTTAATTTTAATTTTAATATAGTACAGTACTATATAGAAGAAGCAAGGGAACGGCGATAAATGGATAAATTAAGAAATAAGGAAAGAAATAAAAGAAAGGAAGAGGTTGAACAGGAATAGGGGAAATTCAAATTGCAAAGAAGAGGAAGAGAGGTGGAAAAGTTATATTTAGACCAAAGAACAAGTGTACGACTAACAATAAGGAAGGAAACGTATAAACAAAAGGAGAAGATAACAAAGGAGAGGAAGGATGGAGGGAAAAAGATGTGAGAATATATTATTGACACCTTAAGAATGTATGGGGAGGATGGAGTGGAGCTGGAGAGAGGAAAGGCAGGGGAGGAAGTAAAAGGTTGTTGGAGTGGAGTGTACAGAAAACATGGAAATGGTATAAAGAAGGTTTGAAACACAGAGAAGAGTATGTAAGGGAATATGGACAAGTAAAATATGACATAGAGTGTAATGCCGGGATGTGTAGGGAGGAGGAGAAACTTAGAAGTATAAGGAAAAAAATGTAGGTTAAGTCATTATAAGTGATTACAAGTAGTTATAAGTGAGCATAAGTTATTATAAGTGATTATAAGTCACTACAAGGCCATCATAGGTATGTAAGTAATTGGAAGAAGCTATCATTAATCACAACCTATAACATAACACATCCCCCCCCCCCCCCTCAGACTACAATTACACAATGTGGTTCAATACTTAGTCACTTTCCCGCCGTAACTTAGCGTCTACCGTCCCTCCCCTTTCCTCCCCTCCCCCTACCAGCGCACGCATTTCGGAGTTGTTGCCAGCTCTTGCTTGTAAATGTCCTATCTGTTAAAGTCATCCACCTTGCGTAGATTTTTCCGCTGCTTCAAAAGTAAATTTCGTCACCTTGCAAGTTAAGAAACCGTAACCATATATAAACTACCCTAATTTTCCCTTCATTTTAAATAAAACCTTAATAGATTATAAATCAGCTACTTGGCCCCTCTTCCTGCCCCTACGGGGACGCCGCAGGGCGAGTATAAAACTCGGGGTAGCGTTTCCAGGGCGCCGACGACGTAACACAGGGGCCGGATTCATGAAGCCACTACAAGACCGGTCGTTGGTAAGTCTTTAAGTAAATCTGTCCTCTACGAATGATCCTTGTGTTTAGGCTGCTCCGATAACAGTGAATGAAGTACTGGCTTGGTCGACACTTCCTTCATTGTCACTAGAGTCTCTTTAAGATCAAGAGCATTCCTAGATGATGGAGTTACCAGAAGACTTACCATCAATAGGTCTCGTAAGTGGTTTGATGAATCCGGCCCTCAGATCTTCGGTTACCAAGGCCCGTCGGTGAATATGGCCCAAAGAGCAGCAGTAAGGGGGATCGAGGCCATCTCCACATATGAATATAAATGGAAAATCAAAACCAACCCCACCAAATTCAAGATCCTTCGCCTCGGTGCAAGAAAACACGAGGACATTATCACGACAGCAGGCAGAAACAGGACTGCGGATAGCGGAAAGATCTTGGGACTGACTATCTCGAAAAGAGGATACTGCGACCACGTCAGTCGGCGCAGAGCCATTGCTGCAAACCACTTAAAAATACTATATAGATTTTCGGAAATGCCCATTAAAACAAAAACACATCTAGTCAAGACTTTAATACTCCCCGTCCTTGATTACCCTCCCATCCCCACACATGCTCTCAGCCAAAAACAACAAAGTAAACTTCAAGTAATCCAATCTTAGATTTGCCACAGGCCAGAGACACCCATACACACTAAACACCGAGGAAATACACCAAGCCACTAAGACATTACCACTCAACATTAGAATCCACCAAAAAGCAGAAAAAATTTGGCAACGACTAACCACTCTCGAAATTCCAACACTAGCGACAATACAAAATAACCAAGAAAATATTACAAGATACCACGCTACCTTCCCCAGCAGTCTACAAGCACTGCAGAATCAACCACTCCCACAATTTCACTGAAATGCCTTACGCAACAGCAGCTAGATTCTCGCAACATATTCACAATGACCCAATACACACATAAAAAAAAAAAACTACCAACATGAAAACCACTTATAATAAAGACACGAACTACATCCAATAAACTCCTAATTACCCGCATGCAACGGTGGCCGCCCACCGATCTGTCTACTCCAACTCCTGCCACACACCCACCCACTCACACCACACACACACACCCCATACACCTACAGTCCTACACGAACCCGAGATTCTTTCCCGATGTGTTTTTAGTTGTTAACCTTAGTACTCCTCTTCTTTCCGTGATAGGGGTTGTAGGAGGGAGACCCCTTAAGCGTTCTTGGAGCCTTACAGGGTAGGAACGGGGAATCGAACTCCAAAATTTCCTTCTTATCCCCTGTTGCGGAAAGTATTTTGTGAGTATATAGGCCATTAATCTGTGGTTTATCGCTAAAGTAAAAAGTGTTATTAAAATAGGGGGCTGTATGTTTGTCGTTTCGACGGAAATTGTTCTCGCCGTGTATGAGCCTCCCCGGAAGTGTAAAGCTTCCCCTCCCTGAGTTTTTCATATATCTTATGTACACTCAGGTGCGGCAACCGGAAGTACCTCGGCCGCCATCTTTGGGAGCCCAGTCCAGCCAACCCTGTGCTCCAGCCGGCAACTTCAAAGTGGAGGTATGTGGTAGGTGGTGATGGTGGTGGTGGTGTTGATGGTGGTGGTGATGGTGCTATAGTGGTGGTGGTGGTGCTATTATAGTGGTGGTGATGGTGGTGGTGGTGCTATAGTGGTGGTGATGGTGGTGGTGCTGGTGGTAGGTGGAGGAGTTGGTTGAGAGAGAGAGAGAGAGAGAGAGAGACTGACTGACGTGACATATGACATAACTCAGGTTTTATACTCTCTCTCTCTCTCTCTCTCTCTCTCTCTCTCTCTCTCTCTCTCTCTCTCTCTCTCTCTCTCTCTCTCTCTCTCTCTCTGTTTATGAAAACCACCATCACCAAGACCACCACCACCACCACCACCACTATCACGTACCACCACCACCACCACTATCACGTACCACCATCACCACCACCACCACTATCACGTACGTACCACCATCACCACCACCACCACGATCAAGTTGCACCACCACCACCACCATCACCACCACCACCACCACCATCACCACCACCACCAACATCACCACGGCCATCATCACCACCACCAACAACACCACCACCACTATCATCACCACCACCACCACCACCACCATTTCCACCACCATCACCACCTTCACCACCACCACCACCATCAAAACAACCACCACCACCATCACCACCAGTCCACCACTATCACCACCATCATCACCACCACCACCATCACCACCACCACCATCACCACCACCATCACCATCACCACCACCACCACCACCACCATCCCCACCACCACCATCATCACCACCACCATCATCATCACCACCACCACCACCACCACCATCAGTCCACCACTATCACCACCATCATCACCACCACCACCATCACCACCACCACCATCACCACCACCATCACCTTCACCATCACCACCACCACCACCACCACCACCACCACCATCATCACCATCACCACCACCACCACCACCACCACCATCATCACCACCACCACCACCACCATCATCACCACCACCACCACCACCACCATCATCATCACCACCACCACCACCACCACCACCATCACCACCACCATCACCACCACCATCGCCACCACCATCACCACCACCACCACCACCACCATCACCACCACCACCTCCACCACCACCATCACCACCATCATCACCACCATCACCACCCTCAACACCACCACCACCACCACCACCACCATCAAAACCACCACCACAGAGTGAGGGAAAGTGGGCTCCCCAAGATGGCTGCCGCGCCAGGGTAGCTTGCCTCACCCGCCGCCAACCCCACAACACGGGAGCGCGCGCTCTAAGTATATAACTTTGTGTACCATTGCTAACCGGATCGTTGGCAACGCTGCTCACCTCCCCGCCGACGACGACACCAACACAGTGCGCGTATGTATAATATGCCTTTTCACTACCTTTACCACTTTTTGATTACTTTTAATTTTTTCCGCCGTCATATTATGGTTAAGGGATATATATTTCGTCCCTTAAGTACACCATCACTTAAGTACAATATAGAGGCGTAATATCGTATTTTGGAGGCGCGGAGTGATTTTCAATAATTACCGGCACAAGAGCTAAATACAGGTTAGGGAACCTAGAGACAGACTGGGTGAAGAGCGAGAGAGGAGTGAGGCAGGGTTACATCCTGTGACTCCTGTCACCAACATTATTTAGCCTGTATACAGAGGAGCTGGCAGTTAGGATGAGAAGAATGAATGCAGGAGTGAAAGTTGGAGAGGACAAGTTGTATGTGTTGTATGCGGACGATGTTGTGATTTTGAGTGACTGCGGGAGACTTATAAAGAATGGTAGATGTGGTAGGGGGCTATGGAAGATTTTTGGTGTTAGATTTAGTAGTGAGAAGAGCAAGATTATGATAGTCAATAGGTCAGAGGATGAGAGAGAAACAACTTGGAGACTGGAAGGGGATGAGTTGGAACAGACTGAAGAATACAAGTATCTAGGGGTGTGGATGGAGGTATAAATGGATGCAACAGGGCCAAGAATGTAAAGATAAGTATGACAAACCAGTGGGTAGGCCGTTTGGGGAGTACAGCGAGGATGAGAGCGAGCAATATAAATTCAGATTCGACAGGGACATATGCAAAAATTGGTTTTCAGGGTGGTGGATGAGTGGAATAGGCTTAGCAGTCACGTGGTGAGTGCCAATACAATTGTCACATTCAAAAATAGATTAGAAAAATTCATGGACAGCGATATTAGGTGGGGTTAGATACACGGGAGCTTAGGTTCAAAGGAGCTGCCTTGTACAGGCCTACTGGCCTCTTGCAGACTCCTACGTTCTTATGTTCTTATGACTCCGTGGGATTCCTGCGAGGACTATTGGTTTGCTGACTAGACAGAGTTTTGGACCTCTGAGTCATTGTGGAGCATCCATTGGCAATACCAGTGTCATTGACCTGTTATCATCTGTCTTTGTCTATATGTTTATCTATATGTATATCCAGCGCATGACTCCATTACTATTATATATATATATATATATATATATATATATATATATATATATATATATATATATATATATATATATATATATATATATATATATATATATATATATATATATATAGCTACTTCTGCATACAGTACTACTACTACGCGTTACTACTACTACTATTACTACTACTACTACTAGTGCGCGCCAGCTATTTTGGCCCGTGAAGGAGGAGCTTCACGGGAAAGCCTAGGTCATTAAGCTCTTAAACTTAAAGCGTTGCCACATATCTGTCGCTCCGCCTCCAACAGGGTCTAGCTCCCACCCATCTCTCTCTCTCTCTCTGTCCCTAATTTGAACAGATTTGGAAACGGTCTCGGTAGGTCCTCCGTAGTCCTTCTCTTTCTGGAAATACTCGTGGACGTTGAAAACAATGTCCTTTGCCTGACTACGTAAGTGAGACGAGTGATGGTTTGGATGAGCTGCCATGCTTCCTCTGTGGTGGATGGATTTTTATTTAATAAAAATCCATCCACCACAGAGGAAGCATGGCAGCTCATCCAAACCATCACTCGTCTCACTTACGTATTTAATAAAAATCCATCCACCACAGAGGAAGCATGGCAGCTCATCCAAACCATCACTCGTCTCACTTACGTAGTCAGGCAAAGGACATTGTTTTCAACGTCCACGAGTATTTCCAGAAAGAGAAGGACTACGGAGGACCTACAGAGAACGTTTCCAAATCTGTTAAAATTAGGGACAGAGAGAGAGAGAGAGAGAGAGAGAGAGAGAGAGAGAGAGATGGGTGGGAGCTAGACCCTGTTGGAGGCGGAGCGACAGATATGTGGCAACGCTTTAAGTTTAAGAGCTTAATGACCTAGGCTTTCCCGTGAAGCTCCTCCATCATGGAAGTGGAATGCCGGGCTGGGCCGAGGGAACAGGGAGTGGCCAGAGGTGAGGCAGTGAGGTCGTGACCCGACAACACTGTTGAACACTGTTGTCACGTTTTCTCCACCGTTTTATAATAACCTAAATATATAAGTAACAGTACACTGTGTAGCTCATTGCAGTTCGAATTAAAATAATATTAGTGTGTGTTTATATCTTTTGAAAAGTTTTTTTTTTTTTAAATGACGCACATTAATTAAAGCCAAATACGTTCACTTGACATATGAGCATTTTTCACGGCCCTCCCTCTCACGGGCCAAATTAGCTGGCGCGCACTATACTACTACTACTACTACTACTACTACTACTACTACTGCTGCTGCTGTTTCTGTTACTATGCTGCTGTTAGTTTATTCCTGCTCTAATCAGACTAAAGCAAACACGCACATCAAATTATCAAGTCTCTGTCTCTCTCTCTCTCTCTCTCTCAGCTTGACAACAGTAACCTACCAATAGGCCAGAAAGTCTACTAATAATTTGCCAATAGATATATAGATATATAATCAATAGTTAATGGATAGTCTGATAGTGGGGTAGCCTAGTGCTTTAGCATAGAGGACAGACGCATGATATTAAACAGAATGGAAAAAATACATTGCCATTGGGCCGAGTCACAGTCAGCTGATAAGATGTTCGGAGCTGTTTTATTGGCTTAGCTTTGCAGTATTTGAATTTATATGATAACAAGCACTATTTTCTACAAAGTTAAGAGTAGAATTTCAATGTTAGGCATAGTTTAAATACATATAGATATAGTTTTAATTTATGTACGGTCGTTGAGTATATAAAGGAATCAGTAGAAGTCAAAAAGGCAGAGATTGAGATAAAAAGCTTGGTCTTGGTCATGAATAATACTTGTGTTCGAGTTATCATTTTGACTCTAGCTTTGGAACAAAAGTAGAAGTAAAATTAAGTATATATGTTTAATATTGCATGTGTTGACTAAAAAAACTAAAATCATGTACAAAACGTAAATAAAGTACTTCTAAAAATGGAAATATACGGAGACTTAGCTTAAATATGATACGAAGCCAGGCAAACGGCGTTAGAACCTGGCCAAGGGTGAGAGGGAGGGTAAACAAGAAGCTGAGGACGGTCATATTTGTGTTCTTTTCTGCCCTTATTAACCTTCCCTGGACTCGTGGCGGCCATGGTGTTATTGTTTCTTTGGTTTTAGCTCTACTGTGAGGTTAAAGAGGCGTGAACAAGACAAGGTGAGTTATGGAGTGTGGAGAGTTTGGTGGGTGTTGCTAAGAAGGGTGTGTGTTTGTTTTGATTTGCTTTCTCAATGTTTTCGTTTTCCCTTTCTTTCTATCTTTGAATTCACTTCCTTTTCCTCTTCTATTTCTTAATCTTGTTCTTGTTGTTTTGTTTGTTTTTTCAGATAATATTCACGAGAGGGCAGCCTCCTTCGGTGAAGTTGCTTAAGATTCGTTTTAGTACCGTGCCAGTATTTCATTACCTACCTTATGAAACATCACTAGCTCTTCATATATCTTTTCTACAAACGTTCAATAATCATGGAAATGCTTTCAAAAGCCAATTCAAGGACTATTTATTGTTGAAAATAGGGGATAATATTCACGAAAGCGCAGCCTCCCCTGGCGGCGGCTGCAGCAGCGGTGCAGCCGGTGTTGCGAGAAATACCTCCTCGCAGAAATAAGTCGCATATACATGTGGGGGGGGCGGTTAGAAGGGGGGGTTGACGGGGACGAAGCCCCCTCGTTAGCAGGTCATAAAGTTTGGTTGGAGTAGTTTAAATATGTTCCCCCATCCTAAACCCTCCGTGAGTTATTTTGTGACGTCATAGCATCGCCGCTACCCGCCGACAAAGGACACTACACTTTCGTGAATATTATCCCCTATTTTCAACAATAAATAGTCCTTGAATAGGATTTTGGAAGCGTTTCCATGATTGTTGAACGTTTGTAGAAAAGATATATGAAGAGCTAGTGATGTTTCATAAGGTAGGTAATGAAATACTGGCATGGTACTAAAACGAATCTTTACCGTGAAGTTAATATTTACAAGATAGATTCTTTTCTGGTCCCTGAATGCAGTGCAGGAACAAGTGACTTACGGAAAATGGAAGGGGGGTGAGGGGGGTGAAGCCCCATTAGAATTATTCCAGAATATGATGTATTTTGTGTCCATACAACACACTGCTGTATTGTTCTTCCATTGCAAATGGAAGGGGGGTTGAGGGGGGCCAACCCTCCCTGTTAGGTAGGTTATGTAAAGGGTAATTGTTGAGAGTCGCTCTGCGGCTCAAAAATACGATATTAAGGGACTAAATAAATGTCCCTTAACCATTATATGAAGACAGAAGTACTTACAAGTAAAGAAAAAGGCCGAATTAATCCCCTTCCCCCTTGGGGGACCCGCAGGAAGTCGGGGTTTTTGGGTGGGGGGGAGCATATTTACACTACTCCAACCGAACTTCATGACGTGACAGCTAACTGGGGGGGCTTCACTCCCCTCAACCCCCGTGCTAACCAAGGGGGGCTGTGCCCCACCTGGACCCCCCCTTACCGTTACCTTTACTGGACAGAATGTCTACCAGGTCCGTCCGCCATTTCTCCTCTTTAAATAGGGTACTGATGAGTGGCGACCAGGGCAGGGATAAGCCAAGAAACAGCTGACCATGACGCCTATTATACTTGTCGCACATATGAAACCAACATAAAAGCCTCTCAAACCAACTTTACTTGAACCCTGAAATCTTTTACATTTAATACTCGATTTTCCTTTAACACTCGATCCCTTAGCAAGAGAGAAGTTTCGTGCATTTATTGAGCATGTGCACTGTCGCCATCAAAATGGCGATGGCCCACAGGGTAGCCATTGGTAGCTTTATTTACAAAATATATATTTTTGCTATAAGTACAGCACAGAAATGCTTTATTTCAGGTAGACAGCATCATTGCAATAACTGCTTTTACCCCATAATTTCCCTGGTCTTCATAACTCTCCCCACTACCAGGTGTTTTAATTTTGTTGAATGGGAGAGGAATATTATCTGTTGTTCCTTATCATCACTTGTAGACACAGTACATGTTTGATGCGCCGGTAAAACTAGAGTAACACAACAGTATGTGATAGCTTGGAAAGGCTAGTAATGCCGTGGGAGCAATATTGGAGGCGTGTAGTGATTTTCAATATTTACCATGTAAAGTTAGGTTTGGTTAGTTTAAATTTATTTGGCATGCAGTGTGGGGCGGCTGAAATACGCAGCGCAGGACGGGACATGGCGGCGACAGTCCACTATGTGGGTTGGTGTTGTGAGAGATACCTCCTTACGGAAATAAGTCGCTCTATTGTTCAATACGCATGCACTCTGGGGGAAAACACAGCAGGAAAAACATTAATTTGCCTGGTTTTGTTCTAGTTTGTCCATGTGTGATCTTTGTGAGCAGTGAGTGAAATACAGAAACAGTAAGCAAGTTGAACCTCTCTGCCAGACATTTTGCGGCTGCAGTGGTGGGTGTACAGTAGACACTGAAAAGTCCATCATTTAGTGATTTCCAGAAAAAATACTATCTCCATAATAAACAGCATCATATTTTGTCCAAAAATAGCAGTCAGTGTCTCAAAATTAGTAGGCTTCCCTCTTGTGTTTAGTCCTCATTTTTTCTTCTTAATATTTTTGTGTGTGTTTCCTCTCTTGATTTCTCACTGTTTTTGTTTTTAACTTTTACTTCTACTTGCAAATTTACTTGTTTTTCCTCTTTTTCCACTTATTATTTTTGCTCTTCCTGTTCTTTTTCTTCTTTTGTTTGTTCTTTTTCCTCTTTTTTTTTTTTTTTTTTTTTTTTTTTTTTTTTTTTGTGTGTGTGTGTGTGTGTGTGTGTGTGTGTGTGTGTGTGATTTGCTTTCTCATGTCTCCTTTTAAACTTCTACTTTTTTCAAATATACTTCTTATTCCTCTTCTCATACTTCTTAGTCTTATTTTTGTTCTTGTTTTACTTGCTCCTTATTTTAATTTTGGTGAGTGTGTGTGTATTTACCTATTTGTAGACCTATTTACCTATTTGTAGTCTACCAGGCCCGAGCTAAGCTCTAATAGTCCCGTCTCCATATCTACATTCATCCAGCCTTTCCTTCATTTGTTGGACACTGCTCACCTCCACCATCTCTTCCCGCAAGCTGTTCCATGTGTTAACACTTTGATGTGGAAAACTATATTTTTAAAGTCACTCAAACAGGTTCTTTTATTAAGTTTCTTCCTATGTCCTCTCATCCCCTGCATTCTCGCAGTTCAGAAGAGATCATCTCTGTCCACCTCATCAAACTTATTTACCAACTTATACAGTGTGATCAGATCTCCTCTCTCCCTTCTTTGTTCCAGTGTTGTCAAGTCCATCTCCTTCAGTCTGTCTTCATACGTTATATTCGAGAGTTCTGGGACCATTTTAGTTGCAGTTCTCTGTATCCTTTCTAACTTTCTGATATCCTTCTTTTTGTGAGGTGACCACACAACTGCAGCATATTCAAGCTTTGGTCTTATCATTGTTGTTATTATTTTCTTCATTTCTTTGTACATAAAATGGAATGATACCCTTATATTTTGTATCATCCTGTAGGTTGTGTGTAAGCGTGTGTGTGCAAGTGTGTGGGGGGAGGGATCATCCACACACTGGGGCCTGATAAGTAGCTGGGGCATTAGCTGTGGTGGGTCATTTAGAAGAATTAATGCTGTACAAAAATCCAGATGGCTTGCTCCCCTAACCTCCCTTCTCTTTTATCTGTCAAACCCCCTGCACCCCCCTTTTGCATCTAACCTCTATGCCTACAATAGCACAAAGGTAACCTAACCCAAGCAAATCAATGAATCAACCTCACATTACCTCCCTTAGCAGCAGGCAGTCCAGGAAATGTGTAGAAACAGACAGCCATAGAGGGAATAAACTTTACTGTGGCCAGGAATCAAACAGACCAGCAAGATCAGAGGAGATGACCCATGGAATAAAGGTGGCACGCCTTGAAGAGTGTCCTGAATTATCAACTTAACCCCTTGACTGCGGACTTCGTACAAGAAGACATCACCAAGCTACAGGAATGGAACAAAAAGTGGCTGCTACAATTCATTGAAGAAAAATGTAAAGTCCTGCACCTTGGGAGGGGAAATCCAGCATACCAATATCACTTGGGAAACACTCCACTATCCACCACAGAGGCAGAGAAGGACCTGGGAGTGTATGTTACCAGGCTACCAGTGAAGGCAAAATCCAGCACACTAATACCACATGGGAAACACTCCACTATCCACCACAGAGGCAGAGAAAGACCTGGGAGTGTATGTTACCAGACTACCAGTCAAGGCAAAATCCACCATACCAATCAATACCACATGGGAAACACTCCACTATCCACCACAGAGACAGAGAAATACCTGGGAGTGTATGTTACCAGGCTACCAGTGAAGGCAAAATCCAGCATACCAATCAATACCACATGGGAAGCACTACACTATCCACCACAGAGGCAGAGAAAGACCTGGGACTATATGTTAGAGTAAGGTGGGGTAAGTTGCCCCCCTTAAGGGAGATTGCCTGTTGTAGCCACATTTTTTGCAATAGAATTTTAAAAAAAAGTTCTGTTGAAAGCTTAGGCTAAGGCCTATCTATGATATATATTATATCCACTCATTATGATTTTCACTTCATTATAATGACAATTTAAAAAAAATATAAAAGGGGGCTTCTTACCCTGCATGTGGGGTAAGAAGCCCACCGTGTAGGCCTTTTACCCCACTCTGGTTTACAATAATAAAACTCACAGAAACATAAGGAAAATATTTTTTCACATTATGAAAATATAAAATGTATTCCCTTTTTGAAAACTATACCCTATAAATCTCTCGATGTGAAATATAGGAACACAGTCAAATTTGTGTCTCCTAATGAATAGAATGTAAAACTAAACAATTAATTAATTTTCTAAAAGGTATCCCCTTCTTAGAGACTAGTAATATTAGACTAGCTTCCCTTTCTTCTGAATTTTTGTAACAAAGGAACATCTCCTTTCATGAAAAATATATGGAACTAAATGTTCAATTAATTTGATAAAGTATGTCCTTTCTGTTGAATATTGATATCTGAAACAGTTAAAAACACCAACTTCCTTATAGTCTCAAACTCAAAAGTGTTCACTTATGGATGCCTTTCAAAAACTTAAACATGCAGAATGCACAACTGAAGTAGGCCTAGATCTGTATGTATGTCAAAACTGTGAGTCTGATTAGACATTACAGTATTGCTATTTTTTTTATTTTTAGCAATACTGTAATGCCTAATCAGACTTGCAGTTTTGACTTACATACATATCTAGGCCTACTCCAGTTGTGCATTCTTCATGTGACCAATTTCTACAACCCCGACATTGGACCCATTTTTCTGAAAGTCTGCTATTAGCAAATGGTTCCCCACACACCAAACAAGGCCATTCATCCTCATCAGACAAAGCTGGAGATGGAGTTTTTTTCTTTGTTGCTGATAATGGGGTAAAAGGCCCACATGTGGGGTAAAAGGCCTCCCTGTGGGCAACTTACCCCAAAGGCACAGGGGACTTCTTATCCTGACAACTCATATATACACAAAATGTCACCATCTTTCCTACAAGTAAGTAGGCAAAGTATAATCACATGCAATATGGTCTAGACATCTTAGAGCAAGTATCCATAGCCATCAGGCTAACTCTACAGTTCTTTGTCGTTAATTAGGTATCATTAAAATCACTGAAAACTTACAAGAAATTTGTCAAAAAGAATAAATGTCCTCTTGTGGCCAGAGCAACTGTCCATTGCTTACTCCAGTAGTTCCTGTGAGCACAGAGAGTTGGCGTTGCCTACTTGATCATGTGACTGGTTGAGAAAAGAAAGAAAGACAAAACCAAGGGGGTGCCTTTCACCCCAGGGGGGCATCTTACCCCACAGTACCAGGCTACCAGTGAAGGCCAAATCTGTGCCAATCGCAGAAGACGGGTTAAAACATAGGTACGTGCAGGTAGGTTTTCATTACACACCTTTGTTTTTCATCCTCACAGACTGACCCCAGACAAGCTCCAGAGAGTAAACTAACAGCCCCGCAGCCATGGCCATGAAGGAGGAGGCCCTGGAGCGTGTGTGCCGGCTCTCCCTGGCCCTCAAGCAGTCCGCCCACCTCCTCCTCCACCACCACCACCACCTCGCCCTTGGTAAGTTGACGGTGGGAGGAGGAAGGTTGTGTTGGGGGTGCGGCAGTGGTATGATCTGGTGATTGTTTATTTTGTTAGTTATTGGAGCAAAGAAACACAGTATTTTATTATTACCATCTTCCTTATTTTTTTTGTTTTCTTCCTCCACTTCCTCCTCTGTCTCCTATTTCTTCATTGTCTTCACCACCTCCACCTCCTCCTCCTCCTCCCCATTGCATTATTTTGTCTTCCTCCTCATTTGTTCTTTGCCTTCTTCCTCCTCCTCCTCCTCCTCTAACTGTCGGTCTCTATTATTTTATTCCCTCTCGCCCTTGACCCTACCTTTTGTCCCCTCCCCTCCACTCCACTCCACCCCAACACTCCAGTCACTCCGCCTCCACCCCAGACACACAAACACTAAGCGGAGGTGCAGGAGGCCTTCTCGCTGATCCTGGAGATGGAGGCACACCCACTTCCACGTCCTGCCAACCACCGCCAGCACCCGCCATCCCGCACCTCCAGATGACCTCGACCTCCTGAAGAAAGTGGGGGGACTCCGACTGTGGCCCTGGAGAGGTGAGAGCAGCATTTTTTTTTTTTTCCAAAGGAGACGGCTCAAGGGCAACAAAATGAGTGAATAAAAAAATTTAAAAAAGTCCGCTAATCGCCGCTCCCATAATAGATAACAGTAAAGAATTGTCGTACTAAGCCTCCTATATCTGCCGATTTCCGACCCAAAAACTGCCTCCTTGACCCCAATAACTGCCTTCATATACAGTTATCGTTAAAGTAGTTAATTATTGGTGTTTATTGGCAATAGCTATGGCTGAGAAGTCGGTAAATACGAGGCAGGCTCTGGGTACAATAGTTTGACAATGGTGGGGGAGGGGTGGGTGGGGATGGGGGGTACTATTGTAATGGCTGGGTTGGGGGGTACTATTGTAATGGTTGGGATGGGGGGTGCTATTGTAATGGCTGGAGGTGGATGGTGATTGTAACCTAATGCAATATCTAACCTATCAAAATCTTATCTAATCTAAAATAACCTAATCTAACCTTATATCATTTAATCTGAACTAATCTAACCTAAACTTATCAACTGAGATCAGCTTACCTAACCTAACTTAACCTAGCATTTCGATGAATCTATCCTCTAGGCAAATTTTATCTAATGTAGCCCAGTCGAACCTAACCTGATATATGCTAAACTAATGTAGTGTGTGTTGTAAAGAATAATGAATGGTGTGTGTGTGTGTGTGTGTGTGTGTGTGTGTGTGTGTGTGTGTGTGTGTGTTGCTTTGATTTGGTTTCCCATTATTTCTTTTTAACATTTCTGCAAATTTACTTCTTTTTCCCATTTTTTTACTTCTTACCCTAGCCAAATCTTGTCTAACCTAACCTACCTGCACCTAATTTAACCTAACCTAACCTGACAACCTAATCTAATCTAACCTAACCTAACCTAACCTAACCTACCCTCACCTAATCTGTTAAAGTAAGGAGGGAGGGAAAGGGGGAGGAAGAGATGAGCAGAGAGGAAGAATGGGTAGAGAAGATAACAAAAGGGAAGGAACAAGAAGGGGGAAGGGAACAGAAGGAAGGGATGGAAAGAGTATAGGAAGTGGCAGGGAGGGAAGAAAGATAGGAAGGGGAAGAGAGATGAAAAGGAAAGGGAAGGGACAGGAAGAGATAGGAAGGAAGGGGTAACCTAACCTAACCTAACCTGACTTGACCTAACTTAACCTAACCTCTCACCCCCCCAGACCAGACCCAGCAGCAGCACCAGCAGGTCAGCCTGAGGTGTTTCCGCAGCCTGCACTCCCTGGAGGTGAGCGGCGTCCCCATCACCCGGCTCAGAGCACTCCAGGCCCTGCGGTCACAGCTGCGGCGCCTGGTGGTCACCCGCAGCCTCTCTGCCCTCACCCAGATCTTTGTGGAGTGTGGGGCTGACCAGGTGGGTGAAGGGGGGGGTATTTATTTATTTTTATTTATTTATATATATTTTTTTTACAGTGAAGGAAGTAACGCGAAGGAAAAAATAAACAGAAAAAAAAGGCCGCTGATTTATTTGTCGTTATTAGTTCTGTTTATTACTACCTTAGTTTGTATAGTTATTTTATTTGTTTACTTTATTATTTTATTTTTTTAAGTTGCGTTTGGACGTGCATGTGTGCGTAAACTAACTAACTGTGTGTGTGTGCGTATGTCAGTGTGTGAGTGTGTGTTTGAAGATCTGTGTGTGTGTAATTCACCTCTTGGTATACTGCGGGTCTCTCGAGACAGCCAGCCGTTCCCCTACGGAAGGAGCTCGGAGGTCAGTGACTGATCTTTGGGTAGGACTGAGACCACTCACACACAACACACTGCGACAACGAGGTCACAACTCCTTGCCTGACGTCGCGTACCTACTCACTGCTGGGTGAACAGGAGCTACACGTGAAAGAAGATAAACCCAACTTATCTTCACCCGGTCGGGGAATCGAACCCCGGTCCTTCTGGTTGTGAGGCAGACGCTCTAACCACTGAGCTACCGTGTGTGTGTGTGTGTATGTGTGTGTGTGTAAATTAACTAACTAACTAACTGTGTGTGTGTGTGCGTATGTCAGTGTGTGTGTATTTGTAGATCTGTGTACATATATAGCCTAATTCCTACCTGTGTGTGTGTGTGTGTGTGTGTGTGTGTGTGTGTGTGTGTGTGTGTGTGTGTGTGTGTATGATACCTATCTACCTTTTCGTATGTGCATTCTAACCCCCCCTTCCTTCCTCCCCTTTCTATCCCCCCTCAGGCAGGAGAGTTTGTGTGGGAGCACCTGCTTGAGGCCATCCTGTCCCACAACGCTCTGCAAGAAGGATGCCTTGACGACTCTCTCAAGCTGCTGCCCAACTTGAAGGTGAGAGAGAGAGAGAGAGAGAGTTTGTTTATTTTCTCAGATTGTTATTATTATTGTTGTTGTTATTGATTGATTACTAATATATTTTTTCTTTTCTCCTTTTTCTCTTCTTTTCCTCCCTCCTTCCTTCCTTCCTTCTTCCTCTCCTCCCTTTCTCCTTCCTTCCTATTTCTTTCTGTCCCTTCCCTCCTTTCCTTCCTATACCTTCCCTTCTCTTTGTCCTTTCTTTTCCTCCTTCCTTCCTTCCCTTCTTCCTCCATCCATCCCTTCCTTCCTCCTTTCCTCCCTTTCTCCTTCCTTCCTTTACCTTCCCTTTCTTTTTTTTTCCTCTGTTTTACCCTTCCTTCCTTTCTTCCTTCCTGTCCCATCCTTTCTTCTTCCCTACCCATCCCATCCCATCCTTCCTGTCTCTCCAATTCACATCCTTTCGTCCTTCCCTGCCACTCCCTACCCTTCCCATCCCTTCCTTCCTTCCCTTCCCCCTTCTTCCTTTTGTAATCTTCTCTACTCCTTTCTCTCCACTCTTCCCTTTCTCCTTACTGTCAACACTCCTTCTTTTTCCTCCTTTTTCCTTTCCTTCCCTTCCTAACCCTTCATTCTCTTCCCTTCCCTATTTCTAAATTTCCTTTTGTCCTCTCTCTTCTCTCCTCCCTTCTGTTTCCTTCCCTTTCCTCCTCCTCTTCCTTCCTCCTCTTCCTCCTCTTTCCTTTCCTTCCCTTCCTAACCCTTCATTCTCTTCCCTTCCTTATTCCTTCCTTTCCTTTTCTCCTCTGTCCTACCCTTCCCCTTCCCTCCCCCTTCCCTCCCTCTCCCATTCTCTTACTCCTTCTTCCCCCACAGGTTCTCGACATCAGCCACTGCAGACTAACGGACGTGAGCCACCTGCGACACCTCCCCTCGTTAGCGTACCTGGACGTGAGCCACAACCACCTGGCGGCCCTCCCCCACCTCCCCCCCACCTCCTCCCCCGCCCTCCTGGTGCTGCTGGCCTCCCATAATGAACTGAAGGACCTCAAGGGTGAGTTAGGGTGAGAGGGGGGAAGGGGTGGAGGGGGGAGGGAGATTTTTATTTATTTATTTATTTATATTTTGAGAGGGAAGGAAAGGGAGGAAGAGAAGAAGAAAGGTAGGGTAAGAAAGGAGGGAAGGAAGGGTAAGGGAAGGGAGAAGAAGGAAGAGTGTGTGTGTGTGTGCGTGTGCATAGGCGGATCTAGGGAGGTTTCTTGGGGGGGGGCCAAAGAGGATAGGGGCGCTTTGAATTTTTGGTGAGAGAGATAGGCGAGCGAAGCGAGCCCAATCAGCTGGTTTTTGAGATTTTGAAGTATTTTATGTGCTTTTTAAAGCACCATGAGCAAGGCCTTTCAGAAAAAATCCTGTGTTTTAACAATAAGTGTTTTGCTATTTAGAAAGTTCATTTGATATTTTTTTCACAAGAAGATTGAAATAGGTAAAAAAAAAATACTTGCTAATCAAAAATATTTATAGAAGTAAACATCAATAATAGTTAATGAAAATTTAAAACATAAATAATTTTACTTGCAAGTTTTCATACTTTCAATGAGTAATTATTCCATGGATTTTACTAGTACCTGAATCCATTTGAAAATGTTATAGGATGAATGATTATGATAGTTAAACGTACAATCAATCAGTAAAATCAAAATATACTGTAGTAGTAACTAAGAATATAATGCAGGGCACCTGGCACCAAATCCCTACAGTTGGCAGCTTATATACAAATCATTCATGTACAGTTGCCCAAGGAAATTCTTCTAATCAAAGAAATATACCTTTCAATCTGGCTTTAATATACTCTTTCAAATCTGAATAAAATGATCTAATAATGGTCAGAAAAGAGATGACGAAGATTTTAGTGCTTGAAGGGGATAATAGTAGTATTCGTATTTTTTTGTAAAATTTGCATTGAAAAATGGATAGGGTTTTGTTAAATTGTAGACTGACTAGAACTAACTTAAGGTTTTCTTTCTCCTAATCAATACAACCGAACTGAGATTAAATTAAAAGCTATTCTGGACTTCTGAGCAAATGAATGTAATGAATCTCGTAACTCAACTCATAAGCAACCAGTGTTACCATGCAGTCTGCAATGAATTGGGGTCTCATGAAGACTCTACAAGGTAAATGATAATTTCCTTAAAGCAGACATGGAAAACCTATCTATTACAGCTTCTGTAGAAGGAAGACGATTGCGATGTGTTTGGAGCAGAACAAGGGCCTCCAATCTCTCTTCGGACATTGTGCTCCTGATAGCAGAGCACGTACGGTCAACCTTGCTGAACATCCTCTCTGCCTCACAAGTTGACACAGGGAGTGTGGCTAAGAGAGTTAGTAGAGTCAGCATATTGGGAAATACAGCTTCCATACCCTTACACTCATTGATTGTTGCCACTGCTGTTGTAGGTTTTTTCTCACATGATGACCAATGCCTCTGCCAAATCTTGAACTCGTCTCTTACAGAAGATTCTATTGGGTTATCTTTCATCAGTGGGCCATATTTGACAAATGCAGGTTGTACATCCTCCCATGACTTGTCACTCACAATACTAGGAATGAGAGAGCTCAGTCCAGCAGACAGTTCAGTGTGCTTACCGAACCTTTCACGAAAATCTCTGAGCACTGCATCAAGTGCTGGAATGTAGACATTAATTCTGTAATATGATTTAGTGTCTACTGTGTCTTCACTGGATGCTCCTGTGCTTCGGTAAATGCATCTAGATGGAAGACGAGGTTTCTTCACTTCAACTCCCAATTTCTCTGCTGTGGCCTCAATATCTTTGAAAATCTCTGCAAACGATATCTCACTGCTTTCACGCATAGATTGTAGCTCAGATTTTGTGGCATTCAGTAGTTTTAATGCTTGGGTGATATCACCTCCCTTTGCTTGCAGTGCGGCACATAATGGTTTCATAACTGATGATATAGCTTGGAGGCAAGCCAATGAGACTAATGTTTCTGTTCTTTCTAAGGAAGCTAGAAGACTGCTGGCTTTTGAACTGGCTTCTCTGTCTGCCCATGTCATCATCTCATGAAGTGCAGAAACTATAGTAGGTAGGCATTTCCAGAAGCGTGATACTGCAGTGTGTCTTTCAACAAATCGAGTGGTACACAGAGTTAAGAGATTGATGTTGTCACATTCACTTTCTTCTCCATGTTTCTTGAGCAAAGCAACACGTTTGGCACTGCTGTTAAAATGGTTAATCACAGCTGCCATTATGCCATGTGCATTTCTGATTGTGGTAACTGTTAAACACTTTGAGCAAGAGAGGTTGGTTGCATGGGAGACACAGTGAAAATAATCGATGCGGGGCTGATTCCTTCACAATCATAGCTGCACCAGATACCATGCTTGACAGTGCAGCTGCTCCATCATAACCTTGCCCAACACAGCGTTTGACATCCAAGGTTGCTTTGTTCATTTCAGAGAGTATTATTTTGCCAAGAGTGACTCCATCTAACTTCACTTCATTTCCATCAACTGGACTTGAAACATCTGTTGTCCTTTCAAAGGCGTCCACCACAGCAAAAGGATCCTCTTGCACTACATAATTTCCATCAGCATTACATTTTACATACCGTGCCACAACAACCATTTGCTCTCTTGTCTGACGATCTGTTGACTCATCCACCAGTATGCTCCAAAACTCAGCAGAGTTGACATCACGGATAATATCCTCCTTGAGAAGGCTGCACATTGTAGTGAGTAACTGATTTTGTGTTGTCTTGCTGATGTATGTTGGCAGCTTATGGATGTTACAGTTTCTGATGTGTTGTTCAAAAGCCTTATCTCCAGCATCTATCCTATACCTCAACAAGTGTCTAAAGTTTCCATCATTTTCTGGGTTTATCACATTACCATTCTGTAACATCAGATATCCATCATCCCTATGTCCACGCAAGGATATATTTTGAACGGCACAAAGTTGTAGGAGAGGTATGACTGTGCGTAAGATGTTGCGATTTTTCTCTACTTCTGCCAACCGCTGCGAACACAACTGATTTCCTATATCTTGGCATGGGTTTTTCATCACCTTGAGGAAATTAGCTGCAAGCTCACTGCACTGCAAGTGGAAACTGCTGCGTGCATGACGTGATAGGTCACCAGTCTGCCCAGTCAGATCAGCAAAGTTGGTCAGTGGTGTTCTTACTAAGTGGCCCATTTTCTGTGCACCAGTGTGACCACCTTCATCAGTAGTTTTGAACAGTACGCAGACAGCACACCAAGCACCTTTATGAGTAGGATGATGGCTGACAGCCAACCACTTGTATGTTTCCATGTGTGTCATAGTGACCTTGGTCTTACTTCTCCCTTTTTCTTGTGAAATGACACAGGAAAATCAGTCTTAACTTTTGGCTGCCATCTGCCATCTTTAACACTAGAAGTTTAGAACAATACGATAAGCGTTGCTGCCTTAGAACCCCCCCCCTCCCTCCTGGGCCTCCCCCAACCCCCGTCCTCCCACACGGCCACACCCGTCCCTCCCCCCACACCCGTCCCTCCCCCCCACACCCCCTAGTGAGCCTTTTTTTTAATGGAACATAATATTTTCCTATCGATCAATGCCAAGGAATATTATGTATTCCAATTTAAATTTTAATTATTTGGTCTCCTAGGGGCGCCACCATAGCTCCTAAGGGCGCCACCATAGCTCCTGGGGGGGGCCATGGCCCCCATGGCCCCCCCCCAAATCCGCCAGTGTGTGTGTGTGTGTGTGTGTGTGTGTGTGTGTGTGTGTGTGTGTTCTGGGGTGAGTGGGAGAAGAGGAGGAGGAGGAAAGAGAGAGGGAGAAGGAGGGAGGGAGAGAGAGAGAGAGAGAGAGAGAGAGAGAGAGAGAGAGAGAGAGAGAGAGAGATTAGGTTATATATATTTATCCATTTTTTCTTTCTTTTTTCTAATCCATATATGTAACTATCTATCCATATATGTATGTAACTGTCTATTTGCCTGTTTATCTGTTTATCTATCAGTCAAACCTCATATCTATCTATCTATCTAATTATTTCTGTCTGTATCACTTTATCTCTGTCTGTGTATCTATCACCTCTATTTATTAGCTAACATTGTCTATCTATATGTATCTATCCATCTATCTATCTATCTGTCTCTCAGGTCTGCAGGTCATGACAGGGCTGGAGGAGGTCAATCTCTCCCACAACTTCCTGGCGACCCGACCTGACCTGGTTGCCCTGGCTGCCCTGCCCCGTCTCAGGTCGCTCGCCCTGGCTGGCAACCCTGTGACCTGTGACCTGGCCTACCGCAGATCAGCCGTCACCCTGCTGCATCCTGCCATTCATGTTGGAGAGGTAGGCTTGGGGGGAGGGGGAAGGGAGAGGGAAGAAGGGAAGGGAAAGGGAGGATTTGGGGAAAGGAAGGGAAGAGAAGGGAGGATTTTGGGAAAGGAAGGGAAGGGAAAGGAAAGGAAAGGAAGGGAGGGGAAGGGAGGATTTGGGGAAAGGAAGGGAAGGGAAGGGAAAGGAAAAGAAAGGAAAGGAAGGGAAGGGAAGGGAGGATTTGGGGAAAGAAAGGGAAGGAAAGGAAGGGAAGAGAAAGAAAGGGAAAGTAAGGGTAGGGAAGAGAGAGAGAGAGAGAGAGAGAGGGAGGAGGGAAGGAGGAAGGGAAGAAAGAAGGGAAGAAGAGAAGGAGAGAGAGAGAGAGAGAGAGAGAGAGAGAGAGAGAGAGAGAGATTTTCTGTTCTAATCCATGCAATTTTTTCTCCCCATCCCTTCCTTTCCCTTCCCTTTCCTCCTTCCCTATTTCTTTCTTTCTCTTCTTCCCTTCCTTCTCTTCCTTTCCCTCTCATTTCTTCCCTTCCTCTCTCTCTCCTTCCTTTTCTCTCATCTTTTCCTCCTTTCCCTTCCCTTCCTTTCCTTTCTTCTCCTCCTTCTTCCTCCTTCCCTTCCCTTCCTTTCCCTTCCCTTCCCTTCTCTTCTCTTCCCTTCCCTTCCCTTCCCTTCCGTTCACTTCCCTTCCTCTCCCCATCCCCATCGGCCCCCAACACACACACACACACACACACACACACACACAGTTCATCCAAGACAGCCTGCCTCTCTCCCTACAAGAACAGATGTTGATAGGCAGCCTCTCCTCCCCGCCTGACCTCCCCACCACCCCATCTCCCCTCCCCATCACTCCCCTTCAGTCCGCCCCCTCCTTGCCCCCCCATCAACACCATGGGAACGGCGAACAGCAGCAGCAGCAGGCTTCCTCGTCCCTCACCCACCAGGAGGTGCAGTGCAGGAGTGGGTGTGGTAAGTGGTTTTCCTTTTGTTGATGTTTACTTGTGTTGATTGGTTCTTTTTTGGGGTCTTTGAAGTTGATTGATGATAAAAAATAATATTGATGTTTGTTGGGTTTGAAATTAATATTTAGATGGATTGTTAAAGGAATGATGTGTTTGTTTGTGTTTGTTTGAGGTTGACTTATTTGTTGTTATTATTATTATTTATTTTTATTTCATTAGAGTAGAAGTTTGATTAATATTTGGTTAGATAGATTCAGTTAATAGATCAATGAGATAGAGAAATAGATAACGTTTTATATATATATATATATATATATATATATATATATATATATATATATATATATATATATATATATATATATATATATATATATATATATATACACAATCGTCCCTCAAATAGTACGGGGGTTAGGGACCCAGGACCCCCGTACTATTCGAAAATCAGTAAAAAATTAGTGCCCCCCCTAGAAACACTCCTGGGCACTCCTACGGAATCTAGCTCCCGCCTGGCTCAGTTGCCAGTTATGCATTTTCTGCTGCAGTCACAGTGCATTGTTACCATGCTGGGGGGATCAAGGGGGGTGAAGGCCCCCCATTAGAGGTCAGGTTATTTAAAGTTCGGTTGCAGTAGTTTAAATGTGTCCCTTAACTACGTATATAAGAGGGAGGCGTAATGCCGTATTTTGGAGGCACGGAGTCAATCTCCACAATTACCGTTTTGTATCTTATTTCAAGTATGATTTAGACAGCAATAGAGACTATGGTAGAGAGTAAGATAGAGTGTGAGTGTATGACAAGGTCCGCTCGTTGACAATGTGGAAGGGAGCGCTGCCAGGATGGGTCCGTTGCCCAGTGTGGTAACACTACGGCAGAAAATGCATAGCTGGCAACTTTGGCCGGCGAGTAGAAGCTGAGCCAGGTAGGACTCGGATTCAAGTGGTATGCTTTCCCTACCGCAACTTAACTCATACGAAAACGTAACTTCTCCTAAAT
>NC_066540.1:6553821-6573821 GCF_024679095.1 Eriocheir sinensis | reverse complement strand
GAGAAAGTGGAGGAGCTTGACACCACCAACACCTCCGCCAACACCACCACCACCACCACCACCGCCAAGATGACCTTTGACACCACCCGACCCACACACCGAACCCGAGTCTATGCGATGGAGACCGAGGACTTTGCGGTACTTATACTCGGCCGTTGTTGTTGTTTTATTCCCTTGGTGTTTATGGTTGTGGCGGTATGGTTAGTTAGTTAGTGGTGTTGGATCCTCTTAGTAAGGGTGTTGGATCCCCTTTGTAATGGTGTTGGATTCCCTTCCCTTATGTATGTGTGTGTGGGGTGTGATTGGATTCCTTTAGTAAGAGGGTGGGGGGGGGGGTAGTTATGAGTCTTGTATTTTTTCTTTTTTTTTATTGTTTTATTTTTTTATTATTATTATTATTTTTTTTTTCCTTTGTTCTCCTCCTCCTCCTCCTCCTCCTTTCCCTCTTTCTTCTCCTATTTCTCCCTCTTTTTCCTATCTCCTCTTTGTCCTCCTCCTCCTCCTCTTCCTATATTTTTTTTGTCCTCCTCTTCCTCCTCCTCCTCTCCCTTCGATGTCTTCTTCATCATCCTTTTCTTCCTATTTCTTTTTTTTATTTTACTTTATTTCCACTTTTCTTCCAGCACTGGTCTCATTCCTTCTATTACAAGTGGTTTTCAATCCTCTAAATATAAGTGTTTTGATTCTCTTAGCACGGCATTTGATTCCCTATAGTGGTGTTTGATCCTCCTCTATTCCCCCCCCCCCCCCGTACAGAGGCTCCAGTCTGCCCTCAACTCCGCCCAGCAGTTGACGTGTCGGAATTGCCTGAGCCAGCTGTCACCCTCCCAAGGTGTGTGGTGAGATTGGCGTCACTGTTCAGCCTGTCCGTCTATGTATTTCTGTGTATCTGTCTATTTGTCTGTCTGTCTGTCTGTGAGGTTAACTACACACTCCCTCTACTAAGTCTCGGTCCTTTTCATCTGCCATTCCCATTAACCCGTCCGCTGCGATTGGCACGGATTTTGCCTTCACTGGTAGCCTGATAACATGCACTCCCAGGTCTTTCTCTGCCTCTGTGTTGGATAGTGGAGTGTTTCCCACGTGGTATTGGTATGCTGGATTTCCCCTCCCAAGGTGCAGGACTTTACATTTTTCTTCATTGAATTGTAGCAGCTACTTTTTGTTCCATTCCTGTAGCTTGGTGATGTCTTCTGGTAGGAAATCCACAGCCAAGGGGTTAATAGGCAGTCTTCAGGATAGCATGTGGGTAGTCTTAGGCCACATGGCAACAACTGAGAATCATCAACTTGTAGAGCGGGTGGGATGCGAACCGGAGTCCTCCAGAACACCTTGGCCTCACGTTGACCACTCAGCCACCTCCAGTATTCCCAGATTATCGTATCCACCATCGTACTTACCGTTTTTAGACACTTAACCCGGTAGCAGCAGGGATCATGTTTCTTAATGGTCCCTCTAAGCGAGAAAAATGAGAAAAAATTATCACTCACACAAACCATTTCATAATATATATCAAAGCATTTGCGATCAGTTTATGTATCATCTTTTTTGGGGGGTTTATATCATGGCACAAATTTGGCCCGTCACTGCTACATGATAAAGCCACAAATTAGGCCCGTCGCTGTTATCGGGTTAACTATAGCAAAAAGACACTAATAATTAAACCTTTCAATGATAACTATAAATAAATGTAGTAATTGGAGTGGAGGAGACAGTTTTGGGGTCGGAAAGCAGAAAACATAAGCGGCTAAGTACGACAATCTGGTAACCCTAAATATGTGTGTGGTATATAGCAAAAAAAAAAAAAAATAAACAGTAGGAAGAGGAGGAGGACAAAGAAGAAATAGGGAAAATAGGAAGACAAGGAGGAAGAAATATTGTAAGAAAGAGGAAGAGGAGGAGGAGTGGGAGGAGGACAAATAAGAAATAGGAAAGAGGAAGAGGAGGAAGAAATATTGTGAAAGAGGAAGAGGAGTAGGAGGAGGACAAAGAAGAAATAGGGAAAAGAGGAAGAAGAGGAGGAAGAAATATTGGAAGAAAGAGGAAGAGGAAGAGGAGGAGGAGGAGGAGGAGGAGGACAACGAAGAAATAGGGAAAAAAGGAAGACAAGGAGGAAGAAATATTGTAAGAAAGAGGAAGAGGAGGAGGAGGAGGAGGACAAAGAAGAAATAGGGAAAAGAGGAAGAAGAGGAAGAAATATTGGAAGATAGAGGAAGAGGAAGAGGAGGAGGAGGAGGAGGAGGAGGACAAAGAAGAAATAGGGAAAAGAGGAAGAAGAGGAGGAAGAAATATTGTAAGAAAGAGGAGGAGGAGGAGGAGGAGGACAAAGAAGAAATAGGGAAAAGAGGAAGAAGAGGAGGAAGAAATATTGTAAGAAAGAGGAAGAGGAGGAGGAGGAGGACAAAGAAGAAATAGGGAAAAGAGGAAGAAGAGGAGGAAGAAATATTGGAAGATAGAGGAAGAGGAGGAGGAGGAGGAGGAGGAGGAGGACAAAGAAGAAATAGGGAAAAGAGGAAGACAAGGAGGAAGAAATATTGTAAGAAAGAGGAAGAGGAGGAGGAGGAGGACAAGGAAGAAATAGGGAAAAGAGGAAGAAGAGGAGGAAGAAATATTGTAAGAAAGAGGAAGAGGAGGAGGAGGAGGAGGAGACATGTATAGCTACTTAGAAGAATTGGGTAAGGTCCACTTGTCATTATTATTAGAAGTAGTAATAGTAGTTTTTATTTATTTATTTCATTTATTTTACTTCTTCACAATATATAACCTGAAAAATAGAGTATGCCTCTCTCTCCCTCTCCTCTTTTTCTCTCTTCCTCTCCTCTTTTTCTCTCTTCCTCTTCCTCTTTTTCCCTTTTATTTTTTCCATGCTGGTCAGTCTGTTAATCAAAGTTCTTCCAGCAGAGAACAACCTCCTGTGTCCAAATTGTAGCCGCAGACAGCCCCCCCTCGCTGCCCCTCCACTCACCTCCACCCCCCTACATCACCTCCACCCACCACTACAGCGAGAAGGTAAGGGAGGTTTGTCTCTCTGTTTCTCTCTCTGTCTTGCTTTTTCTCTCTCTCTCTCTCTCTCTCTCTCTCTCTCTCTCTCTCTCTCTCTCTCTCTCTCTCTCTCTCTCTCTCTCTCTCTGTTTATTTTCTTCTTCTACTTCTTGTTCTTCTTTTTTCTCGATCCTCTTGTTCCTTTTATTTATTTATTTTCTGTTTCTCATTCTTATTTTCTTGTTCTTTTCTCCTTTTCCTCTTCTTATCTCATTTCCTCCCTTTGTTTCCTCTTCCTTCCCTCCTTTCTTCCTTCCTTCCTTCCTTCTCTCCTTCCTTCCTTCTCTCCTTCCTTCCCTCCTTCCTTCCTTCCTTCCTTCCCTCCTTCCTTCCTTCCTTCCTTCTCCTTCCTTCCTTCCTTCCTTCCTTCCTTCTCTCCTTCCTTCTCTCCTTCCATCCTTCCTTCCTTCCTTCCTATCCACTACATAATTATTAATATAGAAGACTGAACTGTCCCCTGTTGTCCGATGCTCATTTGTCTCGCTTATGTTATTAGTATTGTTACCATTATTGTTCCTCTTGTTGAAGGAGATCCAAAAGTGTCATAAGGGATCGGATAGTGTTAAAGGAGATCGGAGAGTGTCATAAGGGATTGGATACTGTTTAACCCTTTCATTGCTAAACGCTTGCAGCGAGCGTTAGGCATATTTACTGGTGGCGCTAAATGCTCGCTGCGAGCTCCAGCCGCACTCAAATCTCCCACGTATGAGAATGTTCCAACACTAATTCTCACAACACAGGATTGCCAATTGAGTGGGTTCTTCACTAAATTTGGTGGAAAATCATGTCAGCCCAGCGCGGAAAATCTATGGACGAGCAACTGGTGGATGTTGTTGACCAATATAGCGACATTTTTGCATAGCTTCATCTATCACATGACTGATATTTTGACCAAATAGTTGTAAATTTTGCAGTTGGCAATACTGCCCTGCCAGCACCCCATCATCAAGAGATCTACAGTAGTTGCCTTACGGTTGACTGTCGTGCATGTATAAATGTACGTCTTCACAGGCAACACCCCCTGAACGTGCCTGTACTTTCGAAGGAGAGGCTTACATTACCGAATCGTATAGATCTTGGCCTCCTCTTTCCAATGGTGTTTTTGTTTTTTAACTGTGATGAATAGTTTTTGAGATACAGCGGTTAAAAGAGTGAGCACTAGCGTCACTTGCTGGTGGTGCTAAAAGCTCACTGCAAGTGCCAGTCGCACTCACAGCAAAAAATACCCCCTGAACGTGCCTGTACATTTGCAGGAGAGGCTTACGTAACCAAATCTTATAGATCCTGGCCTCCTCTTCCCAATGGTGTTTTTGTTTTGTAACTGTGATGAATATTTTTTGAGATACAGCGGTTAAAAGAGATCCCCTTCCCCCGCTGGGGTTCCCGAGCGCGCCTGAGGGGATAGTCTCATTGCGAGTGCTTAGCAATGAAAGGGTTAAAAAGGGTTGGATAGTGAACAGTGTGTGTTTTGTAAAAGGATTCAGTAGTGTCGAGAGAGAGAGACTGGATATGCTAGGGTTTTTATGCATACTGACCCCCCTCCTTCCCCCTATCCCCCCCATCCCCCCCCCCCCCCAAAAAAAAAAAGTGTTCAAGTATAGATGCCACAAAGCGCTCATTGAGGTTTTGTCATCGAGAGAGAGCGAGACTAAGGAGCCTTTTTTTTCTCTCTTTTCTTCCTCTTTCTCTGGTTTTCCTTTTATTTTTTTCCTCTTTTCCTCCTCTCTTTCCTTCTCTTCATTCTCCTCCTTCTCTCTCTCTGATTCCTCCTCCTCCTCCTCCTCCCTCTTCTTTTTCTTCCTTTCAATATCTATCTGCAAATTATGGATAGATAAAGTCAAGGATAGGGGACGATAGATACATAAGTACATAGATAGATAGATACATAGATTCATTGATAGATACATAGGTGTTAGGTGTACTGCAAGAGCTGCCCTGTGCATAGCTGGCCTTCTGCAGACTCCTAGATGCTGGAAGATATAATAGTTACCCTCATAAAGCTGATAGTTATTAGTGATAGTGTTAGGTTCTGGGATGAACTCACGCAGACTCACTGGTACTGCAAAATTATATAGTTACCCCTCAAAACTAACCTAAGATACTAGAAAATCTTTAAAATATTTTAGTTACCCTCAAAAAGCTGATAAATGTTAGGGTGATAGTATTAGGTTCTGGGATGAGCTCACGCAGCCTAAGTGGCGCTGGAAAATGATATAGTTACCCCCAAAACTAACCTAAAATACTAGAAAATCTTTAGTATATAAAAGTTACCCTCAAAAAGCTGATAAATATTAGGGTGATAGTATTAGTTTCTTGGATGACCTCACGCAGACTAAGTGACCCCAAAAAATGATATAGTTCCCCCCCAAAACTAACTTAAGCACTAGAAAATCTTTGAAATATCATAGTTACCCTCTAAAAGCTGATAAACATTAGGGTGATAGTATTAAGTTCTGGGATGAGCTCACACAGACTAAGTGGTGCTGGAAAATGATATAGTTACCCCCCAAAACTTACTTAAAATACTAGAAAATCTTTAACCCGGTAGCTGCGGGGATCATGTTTCTTAAAGGCTCCTCTAAGCGAGAATAATGAGAAAAAATCATCACTCACGCAAACCATTTCATAATATATATCATCGCATTTATGATCAGTTTATGCATCATCTATTATGGGGGGTTTATATCATGGCAGAAATTTGGCCCGTTGCTGGTACACGGTAAAGCCACAAATTTGGATCGTCACTAGTACCAGGTTAAAATATAATAGTTACCCTCAAAAACCTGTTAATTATTAGTGATAGTCTTAGGTTCTGGGTGACCTCATGCAGACTCGGTGACACTGCTTAATAAAATACCTACCCCCCAAGACTTAAAATACTTGAAATACAGCTAAAAAATGTAATAGTTGCCCTTGTGGCGAGTGGTTAAAATGCCTAGTGATGAAGTTACAGGTCCAGGTTCGAATCCCGGCCTGGACTGTTGGAATGCAGGCGACCCAGCTTGTCATCCCTTATCTTTTCCTCTTTTTCTCTCTTTTCCTCTTTCTCTGGTTTTCCTTTCATTTTTTCCTTCTTCTCTTCTCTTTCCCTCTTTTTCTTCTCTTCTTTCTTTCTCCTTTTCCTCCTCCTCATCCTGTTATTCCCTCTCCTCCTCCTTTCCTCTTTCTCTGATTTTCCTTTTATTTTTTCCTCTTTTCCTCTTTGTTTTCCTTTTATTTTTTCCTCTTTTCCTCTTTGTTTTCCTTTTATTTTTCCTCTTTTCCTCTTTGTTTTCCTTTTATTTTTTCCCTCTTTTTCTCTTTTCCTCTTTTTCTCCTCTTCTTCTCTTTCTCCTTTTCCTCCTCCTCTTCCTGTTATTCCTCCTCCTCCTCCTTTCCTCTTTCTCTGGCTTTCCTTTTATTTTTTCCTCTTTTCCTCTTTGTTTTCCTTTTATTTTTTCCTCTTTTCCTCTTTGTTTTCCTTTTATTTTTTCCCTCTTTTTCTCTTTTCCTCTTTTTCTCCTCTTCTTTCTCCTTTTCCTCCTCCTCTTCCTGTTATTCCTTCTCCTCCTTTCCTCTTTCTCTGGTTTTCCCTTTATTTTTTCCCTCTTTTCCTCTTTTTCTCCTCTTCCTCCTTCTCTTCTTTCTCCTCTTCTTCCTCCCCTGTTCACACTCTGACAACTCTGTGCCACGACAACCCAGCGACTGTTAGGCCCCTTCACACTGTTCCAACTCAGCATCCAGCGATCGTTTCTAGACCTCTTTCCGACCCTGTACGACCCTTTCACATCAATATTTCACACCCAAGACCTCGTGTACCGAGTCGCTGCATGGGTTGTCGTGGCCCAGAGTCGGCACAGTGTGAACGGGGCTTAAGTGTGTACCTGGGGACACCTGGGGAAGGCACGCTGCGGTAACCCGGATGTCCCACTGGCCCCGTGTCCCGGGGTGATGGGTTCAGGCCCCCACAGGCTCAAGGGTTAATGGCCACACTCAGGTATAGTGTGTGTCTCTAACTTTACCTTTACTCTTTAAGAAATTTGAAGAATAATAGATCAGTAAAAACAACATGACAAACAATTGCCATCCACCGCCAAACAAAATCTTCTTAAAACCAACAAACGCACAAACCACCAAAACGGCAGACTCCAGCGAGGGGGTGAGCGTGTGCACAATCAGCAGCAGCAGCAGCAGCGACAGCGGCAACGACAGCGGCAGCAGCAACAACAACAATAACAGCAGAGGAGGAGGAGGAGGAGGAGGGGGTCGACCTCCACCTTTCTGCCCCTCCCCCTCCCCCTCCCCCTCCAATGGCAGGAGAGAGAGCGATGTGGAGGTGATAAGCAACCCGTCCGTGTCCAGCATTGAGGTGTTGAGCGAGAATAATAAGGGTTAGTAGAGAGAGAGAGAGAGAGAGAGAGTACTTGTACTATATCTAACTTCAAAATTGGTTATTTAAGTGTGCCCATATCTTGCTTCCTGCCCCATGAAGTCCCCTTGTGTTGTCTTCTGCCAGCCTTCACACTTGGAAAACCATAGGAATGAGTGTAAAAGTAAAAACGAGTGTGAAAATAGCCACAAAATGTGTGTGCTAACCCTTGGTGCCAAGGGCAGCTGAGAGCTGCAACGAAATGGGAAATGCAAGGGGGGCAAGGTCTCCCTGTTTGGAGGTTATATATATATTAATGGAGGTCGTAGGTAAGAGCATGAAGACGCCTTAGGCTGCGGCCACACTGGGAGCAAGAAAGCGAGCGAGAGCGAGGAACTTTAATACATTATAAGCAATGCAGGTGGCCACACTGTCAGTGAGCAGGTAATGGCAAGAAAGCGAGTTGGTAGGCAAGGAAGTGAAAAGAGTTGATGGCTAACTTTTCTAGCGTGAGATCGCTTGGTCAGAAGGAGTGACATCACAGACATGCTTCGATATTATTTGCCACAAGTCACCTCATACACTAGATAGGGCATTTTGGTGAACACCGTTAGTCACAACAGTGATTACAGAACCCGAACATGTTTGTGAAAACTCACTAAAATAAAAGCTAAATAAATAGTGACGAGTTGAAGTTAAGGAATCACTCCAAAATGTTTACAACACATTTTACATATAGCTACCATTTGCAGCAGCTATGAAATGAGTACTGAAATAAACTGTTCCATCTTATAAAGAAAAGCCTCTTGAACACGAAGGCGTATACAGATTTTTCATAAAACGCCAAATCAGTGAAGCTCGGAACTATTTATAAAAACATTTCGCCTCATCCCTCGTATGCGGTGATGGGGGCAGGTACGAGGGCTGTGTATAGTGTTGCCAGGCTGTACTGCTCCTTCAGAACAAAAGTATGCTCCAATTCTCTCTCATATTTGGCAATACTTGAGTAGCTTTCTAAACCCCAAATATTATCTGCAAGTCGTCAGTCTTTTCTGTCACATCAGTTATTGCCTTGATCCTCTTCTTCGTTTATCATGTGTTGCATGCATACAGCTTTGGTATGAAGCACTAACACATTCCACCCTTTCTTGGGCCATGAGAACACTTTTTTTTTTTATTATGCCTTCGTAGTGGGGCCTGATGGTTGGCCCCAGCCCGTTGTGGTGCAGGCAATTGTTTATAGCGGCGCCATCTTGCATTGGCTCATGCTGCCCCCCGGAACTCCTTGATTCACTTGGACGGTTTTCTCTAGAGTCCGGGTTGATGGGTGGTCTTCTGGACAGCATGTAGGTAGTCTTAGGCCACTCGACGGTGACTGAAAAATCCCAGGTGGTAGTGTGGGGATTCGAACCCGCGTCGTCCATCACGCAGTGAATGTGGAGCCCGCACGTTACCACTCAGTTACCGCCTACTTGGCACTTCATCATACTATTCTCTAGTAAAAGAGATTTCAGCACGTATGCCATGAACATCAGCTGATGGTCGGTTTATACACCATCAGTAAAGGTGGGCACTGTACCGTAGGTCGCATTGCCATGACAACCCTCACCTCGCCTCGCTTTTCATGTGGCCACTGAAACTCGCCTTGCTGCTCTTGCTCTCGCCCGCTCTCGTATTCTCGCTCCCAGTGTGGCCACGGCCTAAGTCTTGGATTTTAGCGGTGGTTTTTGGCTGCTGCAGGACACTGTGGGCTATTCTGCTGCCCTTGGTCACACGGGTTCCCACACATTTGATGGCTATTTTCACACATCTCTACGTTCTTTCTGATGTTGTTTCAGAGGTTTGAAGAAAATATGTGTGGCAACAGAAGAACAGTTGGCTGGATAGGAAACAAGATATCGGCATGTTGATAAAACCACGGTAAAGATTCGTTTTAGTACTGTGCCAGTATCTCATTATCTACTTTATGAAACATCACTATCTCTTAATATATCTTTTCTACAAACCTTCAACAGTCATGGAAACGCTTTCAAAATCCAATTCAAGAATTTTTTTTTAACTCCTGAAAATAAGGGATAATGTTTATGAAAGCGCGTCGCCTCCTCTGGTGCTGGCCGCGGCGACGGTGCTGCTGCCACAGCCGCAAAATAGCTTGCAGAGAGTTTAGAGTTGGGGAGCATATTTAAACTACTCCAACCGAACTTTACGACCTGCGCTCGTCAGGTCATAGGCGGGCCCATCGCAGGCGCGCCCGTCGCCAGAGCAAACCTGTTATTTTTATGCAAATACCACGAATTTTATGATGGAGCATGAATATAACCTAACCTAACCTTAGCTAACCTTACTTGACCTAACAAAACCCCCTGCGAGCTATTTTGCGACTGCGGCGGCACCACCGTCGCCACAGCCAGCACCAGAGGAGGCGACGCGCTTTCGCAAACATCATCCCCTATTTTCAAGAGTAAAAAAAAAAGTCCTTGAATTGGATTTTGAAAGCATTTCCATGACTGTTGAAGGTTTGTAGAAAAGATATATGAAGAGCTACTGATGTTTCATAAGGTAGGTAATGAGATACTGGCACGGTACTAAAACGAATCTTAACCCAAACCAGTCCCTCCCTACCCGTGTAACCTTATTGCTATTTCTCATCCTCCTTCTCTTACTATTAATTTGTGTGTGTGTGTGTGTGTGTGTGTGTGTGTGTGTGTGTGTGTGTGTGTGTGTGTGTGTGCATATGCTCAGGTGGTGGGTTAGTTTTTGCCTGTTAAAATCTAGTTACTATCACTACTACTACTACTGCTTCTACTACTACTACTACTACTACTACTACTACTACTACTACTAACAACTTTCGAGCACTACTAATCTTGCTGCTACTACTACCACTGCTTCTGCTGCTAATACTACTATCACTACTACTACTACTACTACTACTACTACTACTACTACTACAACTACTACTATTACTACTACTACTTATGTCAGTACCGCTACTTACACCACTAAATGCTGTTGGTAATGCTGGTACACTGCTACTGCTGCTGCTGCTGCTGCTATTACTGCTACTACTAACAGAGTGGTTTAACAGTATGTAGAAAGATGAATAAATAAATGAATGTGGTAAATTAAAGGTATATGTAAGGAAGGTAATAAAGGAAAAGGTTTTGACATGTCGTAAGCTGGTGGAAGATTATTTTACTAGAGTCCCCCGTTGCATGTGGGTGGTTTTCTCTCTTTTTTTTTGGGGGGGGGGGGGTGAGGTGGTGGTGGTGGTGGTGGTGGCTTGGTATCATCCCCTTAATTTTTTTTTTTTAGGCTAAGGAGACAAGTTTAAGTGAAATAATAAAAAAAAGATGGTCCACACATTATTACACATCATATTTACCAGAACTAGACACCTTTCTTTGGCCCACACATTATTACACATTTTTACAGGAACTGGACACCTTTCTTTGGCCCACACATTATTACACATTTTTACAAGAACTGGACACCTTTCTTTGGTCCACACATTATTACACATTTTTACAAGAACTAGACACCTTTCTTTGGTCCACACATTATTACACATTTTTACAAGAACTGGACACCTTTCTTTGGTCCACACATTATTACACATCATTTTTACAAGGACTAGACACCTTTCTTTGGTCCACACATTATCGCACATTTTTACAGAAACTGGACACCTTTCTTTGGTCCACACATTATCACACATTTTTACAAGAACTGGACACTTTTCTTTGGTCCACACATTATTACACATTTTTACCAGAACTAGACACCTTTCTTTGGTCCACACATTATTACACATCATTTTTACAAGAACTGGAGACCTTTCTTTGGTCCACACATTATCACACATTTTTACAAGAACTGGACACCTTTCTTTGGTCCACACATTATTACACATTTTTACAAGAACTGGACACCTTTCTTTGGTCCACACATTATTACACATTTTTACAAGAACTGGACACCTTTCTTTGGTCCACACATTATTACACATTTTTACCAGAACTAGACACCTTTCTTTGGTCCACACATTATTACACATCATTTTTACAAGAACTGGACACCTTTCTTTGGTCCACACATTATTACACATCATTTTTACAAGAACTGGACACCTTTCTTTGGTCCACACATTATTACACATCATTTTTACCAGAACTAGACACCTTTCTTTGGTCCACACATTATTACACATCATTTTTACAAGAACTGGACACCTTTCTTTGGTCCACACATTATTACACATTTTTACAAGAACTGGACACCTTTCTTTGGTCCACACATTATTACACATTTTTACAGGAACTGGACACCTTTCTTTGGCCCACACATTATTACACATTTTTACAGGAACTAGACACCTTTCTTTGGTCCACACATTATTACACATCATTTTTACAAGAACTGGACACCTTTCTTTGGTCCACACATTATTACACATCATTTTTACAAGAACTAGACACTTTTCTTTGGTCCACAAATATACATTTACTCATCATCATCATCATCATCATCATCATATGTTTACTAGCTGCCCTGCTCTCCACTTTTATCAATTCTTGCTCACCCCCAAAATTTTATGTGGTCCAATGTAGCGTCAAGTCTCGTACCCTTGTTTTTGTGTGTCCGTTCCTGATCTGCCGAGCTTTGTTTGCATACACAGGGTGGACGAATTTTGGCACGGTGTATGTAAACAATGCGGACGGACCAAAACAAGGGGATGAGACACGACGCCACACCGGGTTAAAGAAAATAAACGAAGATTATTATTTATGGTGAGAGTGTGATGCTATTTTTATCACTTGTTACTACTACTACTACTACTACTACTACTACTACTACTACTACGATTATGTTCTCCCTTCGTACACAGATAACAATGGTAATGGTGGTGGTGGTGGTGGTGGTTGGCCCCCTCACCCCCCCACTGCTTCCCACCAGCCCCCCAGCACCCAGGATGGCCATCCCCCTGCCCCCCCACACCCCCACCAGGACCCCCAGTTCTCGACCATGCAGGAAAGCAGTTCATCGGGTGAGAAATATTTTTGTTGTTGTTGTTATTATTATTATTATTATTATTATTATTATTATTATTATTATTATTATTATTATTATTATTCGCTGTGTTATTACTAAGTGTCTCAGACTTTTCTAGCTTGCTTTCTCTCTCTCTCTCCCTCTATCTATCTATTTATTTATCCATTACTCACAGAAATGTCCGACTAACCAAACCTTGTTATGTTTTCTACCCCACAATCCTGTTTCTCTCTCTCTCTCTCTCTCTCTCTCTCTCTCTCTCTCTCTCTCTCTCTCTCTCTCTCTCTCTCTCTCTCTCTCTCTCTCTCTCTCTCTCTCTCTCTCTCTCTCTCTCTCTCTCTCTCTCTCTCTCTCTCTCTCTCTCTCTCTCAGGGTCCATGACGGGCAGCGTGTGCACCGCCTACGAGAGAGGGGGGGTGGGGGGCCCTCCCTCCCTCCCCCTAACCCCCCACCGCACCCCCCAACCTCACCCCCCCTCCTCCCCCCTCGCTCTCCCTCCGAACTTGGACGCGACGGACGGGGCATCGGGTAAGTGTACATGTGTGTGTGTGCATGTTTTTCCATAGGTGTGTATGCGTGTGTTTGCCTCGGTCTTCTGCCTCTTAACCCCTCAGCTGCGATTGGCACAGATTTGACCTTCACTGGTAGCCTGGTAACATACACTCTCAGGTCTTTCTCTGCCTCTGTGGTGGATAGTGGAGTGCTTCCCATGTAGTATTGGTATGCTGGATTTGTCCTTCACTAGTAGCCTGGTAACATACACTCTCAGGTCTTTCTCTGTCTCTGTGGTGGATAGTGGAGTGCTTCCCATGTGGTATTGGTATGTTGGATTTGGCCTTCACTGGTAGCCTGGTAACATACACTCCCAGGTCTTTCTCTGCCTCTGTGGTGGATAGTGGATTGTTTCCCATGTGGTATTGGTATGCTGGATTTTGCCTTCACTGGTAGCCTGGTAACATACACTCCCAGGTCTTTTTCTGCCTCTGTGGTGGATAGTGGAGTGTTTCCCATGTGGTATTGGTATGCTGGATTTTGCCTTCACTGTTAGCCTGATAACATACACTCCCAGGTCTTTTTCTGCCTCTGTGGTGGATAGTGGAGTGTTTCCCATGTGGTATTGGTATGCTGGATTTCCCCTCCCAAGGTGCAGGACTTTACATTTTTCTTCACTGAATTGTAGCAGCCACTTTTTGTTCCACTCCTGTAGCTTGGTGATGTTTTCTGGTAGGAAATCTGCAGTCAGGGGGTTAAGGATGTAAGGAAACTAACTATACAGACATTCTCTATTTATGTATCTTGTTATATATCAGTCATAAATCCAGTTATATATGCATCAGGTTGAGAATCCTTTATCCAAAATTCCAAAATCCGAAAGTTTTTTTAATGCTGTCGATGCTTTTTTTTCTATGTTTCTGGGGTAAGGTTATTTAACTGTTCTGTCTGTCACCTTAGTTTTTCTTCTTATCTTTTTTCTCTGCTAAGGCCGTCTCTGCATTTGAATTATTGCCTTGGTTTGTTTTTTCATCTCTCTCTCTCTCTTTCCTGTTTCTAGAATGTGTGATGTTTCTTGGGGACAAAGTAGGTCAATTTCATGTGTTTTATGTAATTCAGATTGTTGTTATTATTATTATCATTATTATTATTATTATTATTAGTAGTAGTAGTAGTAGTAGTAGTAGTAGTTGTAGTAGTAGTAGTAGTAGTAGTGGTGGTGGTATTAGTAGTAGTAGTAATAGTAGTTGTAGTTGTAGTTGTAGTAGTGGTAATAGTAGTAGTAGTAGTAGTTGTAGTAGTAGTAGTAGTAGTAGTGGTGGTGGTATTAGTAGTAGTAGTAATAGTAGTTGTAGTTGTAGTTGTAGTAGTGGTAATAGTAGTAGTAGTAGTAGTTGTAGTTGTAGTTGTAGTACTGGTAATAGTAGTAATAGTAATAGTAGTTGTAGTTGTAGTAGTGGTAATAGTAGTAGTTGTAGTTGTAGTAGTGGTAATAGTAGTAGTAGTAATAGTAGTTGTAGTAGTGGTAATAGTAGTAGTTGTAGTTGTAGTAGTGGTAATAGTAGTAGTAGTAGTAGTAGAGGTATAGCTAATATTGTTGTTGTAATTAATACCTTCGTCTTCCTCTCCTTCTTCTTCTCAATTTCCTCATTTCTTACTTCTTAAATCCTCCTCCTCCTCCTCCTCCTCCTCCTCCTCAGAGCTCTCTAGCACACTCTATTTTTCTGCTGAAGGATCACTAGGGGGGTCCGCTTCCCCCCTGCCGGACCCCCCTCCTCTTCACCCCGCTTCCGCCAGCAGTGGTGGGGGTAAGTTGTTGTTGTTGTTGTTGTTTTGGTGGTGGTGGTGATGGTGGTCTTTGTGTTGATTTGTCTGTTTGGTTTTCTGTTTCTGTTTCTTTGTGTGTGTGTGTGTGTGTGTATGTGTGTGTGTGTGTGTGTGTATCACCACAGCCTGGCAGCACAGAGCTTTACCAACTGAGCTATCAGAAAGTTATGTGTGTGTATGTGTGTGTGTGTGTGTGTGTATCACCACAGCCTGGCAGCACAGAGCTTTACCAACTGAGCTATCAGAAAGTTATGTGTGGTGTGTGTGTGTGTGTGTGTGTGTGTGTGTGTGTGTGTGTGTGTGTGTGTTTACCTAGTTGTGATTTACAGGAACGGAGCTATGCTCATGCTGTCCCGTCTTTCCAACTACTTCCGTCTAATTTGGCCTTAAATGCGCTTATTGACTTAGCCAGCACCACTTCCCTCTCCAGCCCATTCCAGACCCCCACACATCTCTGCGGGAAAAGCATAATTTAATTCATGATTCACAACATGGGTTCACAAAGGGCAGGTCTTGCCTTACTAACCTGTTGTCCTTCTACACTAAAGTAATCGAGGCAGTTGACAGAGATGAAAACTATGACATATTATATCTAGATTTCAGTAAAGCGTTCGACAAAGTCCCTCATCACCGGCTATTACTAAAATTACAGGCTCACGGCGTAGATGGGAAAGTTTTGAACTGGATCAGGGCGTGGCTTAGTGGTAGGAAGCAGAGAGTGCAAATCAATGGTAGGAAATCTGAATGGGGCAGTGTTACGAGTGGAGCCCACAGGGGTCGGTGCTGGGTCCTCTGCTTTTTATTATTTACATCAATGACTTGGACACAGGAATTAGTAGCGATGTCAGTAAGTTCGCAGATGATACCAAGATCGGTAGAGTAATCCAATCAGACAGCGACGCTACAGTTCTCCAGGATGAGCTTGACAGACTATATGATTGGGCGAGGAAGTGGCAGATGGAATTCAATGTCGGGAAGTGTAGCATTTTGAGCGTAGGTAGGAATAACCCCTTACACAATTACGCCTTAAATGACACTCCTCTAAGCAGGTCTGGGCGTGAGAGAGACTTAGGAGTCCTAGTGAGCGCTGACCTCTGTCCTAGGGCTCAATGCATTCAGGCTAAAAATTGGGCAAACAGAGTACTAGGTTTCATCTCAAGGAGCGTGAGCAATAGGAGCGCTGAAGTCATTCTCAAACTTTACTTAGCACTAGTTAGACCTCATCTCAATTATGCAGTTCAGTTCTGGTCCCCCTACTATAGAATGGATATCAAGATGTTAGAATCTGTACAGAGGAGGATGACAAAGATGATTCAGGGGGTGAGAAACTTGCCTTATGAAGACAGGCTGAAGCAGTTAAATCTACACTCTCTAGAAAGGTGAAGGGTGCGAGGAGACTTGATCGAAGTTTATAAATGGATGAAGGGATTTAATAAAGGGGATGTCAATAAAATTTTTGAGAGTGAAAGAGCCAGGTAGGACGCGTGGCAATGGTTTTAAGTTAGACAAATTCAGATTCAACAAAGACATAGGCAAGAATTGGTTCACCAATAGAGTGGTGGACGAATGGAACAGGCTTGGGAGTCATGTTGTGGGTGCCAATACCATAGATACATTCAAGAAGAGGTTAGATAAAGCCATGGATGGTGAGGTAAGGTGGGGTTGAGTGTACAGGAGCTGCCTTGTATAGGCCAACTGACCTCTTGCAGACTCCTTACGTTCTTATGTTCTTATGTTCTTATGTCTTCTACAAATTCTTTTTCTCAACAGTTTTCAATTCCTCTTAAGTTTCTTTCTTCTCTTATCAAAAGGTGATCTCTATCCAATTTCTCTAAACCATTCATCACCCTATACACCGCTATTAAATCTCCTCTTTCTCTTCTAATTTCCAATGTAGGGAGGTTCAGCCTCAGCAGTCTTTCTTCATAAGGCAGGTCGCTCAGACTAGGTGCCATTTTTTATTGCTGCTCTCTGTATCCTCTCCAGTTTTCTAATGTGTTTCTTAAGTGATGGCGACCAACCCACTGATGCATATTCTAGTCTTGGGCGTATCAAGGTCACAATTGATTTCCTTCCCATGTCCTCATCAAGGTATGTGAATGCTAATCTGATGTTCCTCAGCAGGTTGTATGTCTCAGCTGATATTTTATTCACTTGTCTTTCTAGAGACAAGTTTACTGTCATCATCGCTCCAAGGTCTTTTTCTTCTGTCTTCTTGTCTAACTTATCCTTACCCAACTTATAATGTCCCTCTACTCTCATTCCACTCATTCCAAATTCAATAACACTCACTGTTTGGTATTAAATTCCATTTCCCACTTCCTGCTCCACTCCCACACTATGTCCAGGTCTCTCTGGAGCAGCAAGCAGTCATCCTCTTTTTCCACTCTTCTCATTATCTTAGCATCATTGGCAAACAGACTCACATGTGTGTGTGTGTGTTTGTGTTTCTCTGTCTGTGTCTGTATCTTTTCTGTCTTTTGTCTCTGTGTATGTCACTCTATCTGTCCATTATCTGTCTTTCTGTGTCTCAATTTATATATTTCTCTCTCTCTCTCTCTCTCGTGCGTGACCTCAAATTCTCACAGCAATGCATCGATGCAGCAAATAAAGCGAACAGAATGTTGGGCTTCATTAAAAGAAACTTTTTATTCAAGAATAAAGATGTAATACTTCCACTCTACAATAGTTTAGTCAGACCCCACTTGGAATATGCGGTACAGTTTTGGTCTCCCCGCCATGCTAAGGACATTGCTAACTTAGAAGGTGTTTAGCGTCGGGCAACAAAAATTATCCCTTCCTTGCGCAACAAATCTTACGAAGAAAGGCTTTCCACCCTTAACATGTTCTCTCTTGAGAAATGTTGCCTCCGAGGAAAACTGATCGAATGTTTTAAAATACTAAATGGTTTCACGAATGTAGACAGATCAACATTGTTTATGATTGATGACACTTTGCGTACAAGGAACAGTGGCATAAACTTCAAATGTAGACAAGTAAATTCAGACTGCACTAAATTTTTCTTCACCAACGTTGTAGTGCGAGAATGGAATAAGCTCCCACCGTCAGTGGTCCAGTGTAACACGATTGACTCCTTCAAAAACAAGCTCGACCGTCACTTCCATCAACTTAATATCAACTAGAGTTGAAAAGCATCGTTTTGGAGCCATCTGATTAATGTAGAATCACTTAGGTTTAAGGACAGACCACCTAGTCTGGACCATGGGGTCTGTGTGGTCTTATTTTCTGTGTAAATCTATGTAAATATCTCCCCCCCCCTCCCCCATAACCCCCTCTCAATCACTTACCTCTCCACAGATACGTTCAAGGAAGCGGGAGAAGAGGAGGAAGAGGAGGGAGGAATAGGACCAGCAGGAGGAGGAAGACTGGTCAGCATCTCTCCGTGGGTTGAATCCCTCCTCCATACATACACAGGTAAGGTGCACATGTGTGCGTCTGTGTGTGTGTGTGTGTGTACAAATATTCTAGGGATTTTTTTTCTACGTATTTTTCTCTTTCTTTCTCTTTTTTTCTTTTTTTGATCCTTTATTTCTTCTTTCTTTTCTTTCTTTCTCTTATTTAATTTTTCTTTTTTTTCTACTTATTTTTTCTTTTTTCTCATTTCTTTCTTTGGTCCTTTATTTCTTCTTCTTTCTCTTCTTTCTTGTGTTCTTTATCTTTCATTTTTTCTTTCTTTTTATCTTTTCTCATTCCTTCATTCCTTCATTCAGCATTCCATAGTACATCTCATTTTCAGTCTATTCACCACACACACCACAGTTTACTACTCAACCAGTGTCCTGTTCAACCAGTTTTTGGCACAAATAATAAATTTTTTGCATTCATCAATCCCTAAGTTGATTAATCCATCCGCTGCAATTGGCATGGATTTTGCCTTCACTGGTAGCCTGTAACATACAGTCCCAGGTCTTTCTTTGCCTCTGTGGTGGATAGTGGAGTGTTTCCCATGTAGTATTGGTGTACTGGATATTCCCTCCCAAGGTGCAGGACTACATTTTTTCTTCATTGAATTGTAGCAGCCACTTTTTGTTCCATTCCTGTAGCTTGGTGATGTCTGACTGTAGGAAATCTGCAGTCAAGTTGATTAAGATGTGTAATGTACTTCCAGATGCTGTTGTTTCCTTTGTTGACATTGATAAGTTAAAAGCAAAAGTCATCACCGACCACCTGTTAACTTATTAGACATTGCTTCTCTCCCCACTTTTTTATTTTGTTTTTCTCCTTATTTTTCTGTCAGTGTCTCTCTCAGTTTTCATAGCCGTGTTCGCTCATCAAAGGAATGCTGTGTGAGGCTGTCATTTTTATTTTCCCTTGATGCTCTTTCGTGGATCTCGGTGATAATAGTAATAATAATGATAATCTTTCTCGCAGGGTATCACTGGAGATGGTGGGAGGACTTAGACGCGGAGGAAGAAGAGGAAAGAGAAAAGGACGAAAAGATGAAAAACGGAGACAGAAAAAAGAATACGAAAACAAAGAAGAAGAAGACAAAGAAAGAAGACAAGGAGGATGAAAAACACACCAAAAATATGAACCAATCTAACCAAAGTAAACAAACAAATCAAGACCAAGACCGAGAGTTCCTTCACACCAACAGATCCACAACAACAACAACAACCTCCTCCTCTGCCATGTCTTCCTCCACTTCCTCCTCCTCCTCCTCGTCATCCTCCTCAGGTATGCGAGGGAGGAGGCACAAGGACAGGTATGGGTCGCTAACAAGGCCGCACAACCCCATCACTTACAACTACGAGGACTTCACGGAGGTTGACCACAGGCTGAAGCTGCATCTCGAGGTGGTGCTGTTGGTTGAGCCTGACGAACACCTCCTCGGGCTGGTGAAGGTGAGAGGCTGATAATGATGATGATGGTGAAGGTGGTTGGGGGTGGTTGAGAGAGGGGTGAAGTTTAGTTGGTAATATTTTTTTATGTTAGAAGGTGAATTGGTAATAATTTTTTTTTTTTTTTTTTTTTTTTTTTTTTCAGGTGGCTTCAGTTGGTAATGCCTTTCCTTTTATTGGGGTTTAGTTGGTATTACTTTCTTAGGGGAAGGTTTGGAGTTGGTGACACTGTTTTCAGGGGAGATTAGCAGTTGGTAATACTTTTTGGGGAGGGGGAGGTTTGCATTTTTTTTTACAGAAGTGGAATAAGATCATGATAATTCTTTTTAGCGAAGGTTAGCGGTTGGTAGGTAATACTTTTTTGCAAGGGAGGTTAA
>NC_066540.1:6531321-6548821 GCF_024679095.1 Eriocheir sinensis | reverse complement strand
TTTGGGGTAGGTAGGGGTTGGTAATACTGTTTCTTTAAGGGGGTAAATTTGTAATACTGTTTTTGTTTATGTATTTTTTTGAGTGGGGATAAATTGGTAATAGTTATTTTGGATGGGAGTTGATAGTTGGCAATACTGATTTTATTTTTGGGGGTAGGGGTTGGTAATACTGCTTCTTTAAGGGGGCACATTTGTAATAGTTTTTATTTTTTATATATATATTTGAGTGGGGAAAAATTGGTAATAGTTGATAGTTGGCAATATTTTTTATTTATTTTTTCTATATATTTATTTTATTTTATTTTTTTATTTTTTGGTTGGGGGGGAAGTTTGCTGGTAATACTTTCTTTGGGAAGTTAGCAGTTGGTAATACTTTTTGTGGGAGGGGGATGAATTGGTAATACTGTTTTTATATAGGAAGGTTAGATTGGCAATATTTTGGGGGTGATATTGGTAATACTTTTTTTTCTGGGGAAAGTTGTCAATGCTGCTTTTTTATATCTTCGGGGAAGGATAAACGACGATACTTTTTTTTATTATTTTATAACAGACTTGGGAATACTGTTTTAATTTAAGGGGATGGGGGTAGTTGGTAACACTTATTATGGTGAGGGATAGATGACAACACTGTATTTTGTTTTTTAGGGCAGACTTGGAAATACTGTTTTCATATGCGGGGGTTAAGGTGGTTAGTAATACTTTTTTTTTGTTAGGGGTGGGGGGTAGTTGGCAATGCTGTTTTAGGGAGGGGATGAACTTAGTTGGCAATACTCTCTTAATTTGAGGGGGTGTAGGGGTAGTTGGTAATACTGATTTTAGGGGAGGGTAGTTGGCAATATTTTTTAGGGAGGGGTGAACTTAGTTGGCAATACTGTCTTGATTTGAGGGAGGTGGGGTCGTTGGAAACACTTTTTTAGTGGGGAGGGTAGTTGGCAATACTGGTTTAGGGAGGGGGTGAACTTAGTTGGCAATACTGTATTAATTTGAGGGGTGGGGGGGGGTAGTTGGTAATACTGATTTTTAGGGGAGGAGGGTAGTTGGCAATACTGTTTTAGGGAGGGGGTGAACTTAGTTGGCAATACTGTCCTAAGTTGAGGGGGTGTGGGGGTTGGTAATATTGATTTTTAGGGGGGGGAGGGTAGTTGGCAATTCTGTTTTAGAGAGGTGGTGAACTTAGTTGGCAATACTGTCTTAATTTGAGGGGGTGTGGTACTGTTTTAGGGGGATGGTAGTTGGCAATACTGTTTTAGGAAGGGATGAACTTAGTTGGCAATACTGTCTTAATTTTAGGGGCTGTGGGGGTAGTTGGTAATACTGTTTTTAGGGGAGGTAGTTGGCAATTCTGCTGTAATTTGAGGGTTGTAGGGGTAGTTGGTAATACTGTTTTTCTTTAGGGGAGGTGCTGTAGTTGGCAATACTGTTTTAGGGAGGACGAACTAACATAGTTGGTAATACTGTTCCTATATCCTGTATACCACCAGTGTTTATATATATATATATATATATATATATATATATATATATATATAAATATATATATATATATATATATATATATATATATATATACTCAATTTATTTTATGTTTTTTATTGATGTTATTATGGTATCAAATCGTTTTTTTTTATTACGGTTAAGGAGTATTTTATTATGGTTATTATACTTCATTTCTTTTAAATCATCTGTTGGCCTTTTTTTTTTAATTTTCTTTGGTCCATCTATATAATTGTCTTTATCTTTCTTTATAGTCCGTTCCTCTATTTATCTTTTTTATTTTATTTTTTCCCTTCTTCTATTTCCTTTCCTTTTATCTCTCTCTCTCTCTCTCTCTCTCTCTCTCTCTCTCTCTCTCTCTCTCTCTCTCTATATATATATATATATATATATATATATATATATATATATATATATGTATAATTATCCATTCCTATCTCTTTTCTTTTTCTCCTTTTCTTATCCTGTCCACGTATTTCTCTCTCTCTCTCTCTCTCTCTCTCTCTCTCTCTCTCTCTCTCTCTCTCTCTCACACACACACACACACACACACACACACACACACATGTTTTTTTATCCTTATTTTCTTTTTATTCTTCATCTTTGTCTTCTTCTTCTTCTTCTTCTTCTTCGTCTTCTTCCTGTTCTTCATCTTGTTTACTTACTATTATTATTATTATTATTATTATTATTATTATTATTATTATTATTATTGGTAACATGGTCATATTTACATAGACAGACTCATATCCACAGACACCAGGCCCTTATAAACACACACACACACACACACACACTATATTTTGATGCCTTACTCTGTGTGTGTGTGTGTGTGTGTGTGTGTGTGTGTGTGTGTGTGTGTTAGATGACTCAATTATAGCCTACATATTTTAGTGTGTGTGTGTGTGTGTGTGTCCCTCCCCCTACCCCCCCTTCTGCTCTATCAATGCATTCTTTGGTTGTTATCATTATTATTATTATTATTATTATTATTATTATTATTATTATTATTATTATTATTATTATTATGAAAGGGCTTCCTATGATCTAGTGTATTAAGTGACAAGTTTATATATGAATTAAATATGAACTTTACATATAATTAAAACGAATTGTATAGTGATTAGGTTACTATGTGTGTGTGTGTGTGTGTGTGTGTGTGTGTGTGTGTGTGTTGAGTGCCTTATGTACGTATTATTATTATTATTATTATTATTATTATTATTATTATTATTATTGTTGTTGAGACATGACTTTGAAATTATTAAAGAAATTATGTGACAGTTCTATAATGTTATTCACCCTCTCTCTCTCTCTCTCTCTCTCTCTCTCTCTCTCTCTCTCTCTCTCTCTCTCTCTCTCTCTCTCATTGGTAGTTATAGTAGATGTAGGAGGAGGAAGAGGAGGAGGAAAAGAGAGGAATACAAAGATGAAGTGGAGAAAACGAGGGGGGGGGGTGACTCTCTCTCTCTCTCTCTCTCTCTCTCTCTCTCTCTCTCTCTCTCTCTCTCTCTCTCTCTCTCTCTCGCAAGGATGATACATAAGGTCTTTGACCGAATCATTCCTACGAGCGCGAGAGAGAGAGAGAGAGAGAGAGAGAGAGAGAGAGAGAGAGAGTTAACGACTTTTAAGCGTCATTTTTAACGTGGTTAATGTAACGTGTTACGTTTAAGTTTAAGGCGCGAACTGATCCGGTGTACCGTTGCCTGCGTTCTCCAGTTGACTGAAGTGGTTGAGACAACACAATAGCCTTTTAGTTAAGTGATGTGTGGCTGAGCGGTAGCCGTTATAAGTTCACTTTAGTTCTCTCTCTCAGGTTAATACAAATACCAAATGTATTTTAACTATATTAACAGTTGTACTACATAAGGTTTACAGTTTACGTGAGCGAGAGCACGAAATCAGAGACAGCCACACCGCTGCAGGGCGCGGGGCGGCAGAGCACCGCTCGCCTGCCCGTCACCCGTCTTCTCTCCCTTCTCCGCGTTGTTCGCCCGTTTTATTTGCTTGTAGTTCGTCCGGAAGGATGTGGGTTCCGGTTGATGACGGCTGATGAAAGTCATCATTTGCTGATCCCAGTGTCAGTTCATCACAGCTTCCCACGGCCAAAAGCACGACGTGTTGTTAGACATCCTGTTGTGCGACACCGACCGGGTGTCGCCACACGTACAGTCATACATACACATGTACATTATAATATACACATTACAAGAGAGAGAGAGAGAGAGAGAGAGAGAGAGAGAGAGAGAGAGAGAGAGAGAGACGGGAAGTATACATAGAAGGAGGAAGAAGAGAAATAAATTATAGTAATAATAAGGAAAAACAAAACTATGTAAAAAAAAGAAAAAATAACAATAAAAAGAACTAACCGAAAATATTGAATAGATAATGATAATAGGAAGTAGATAATAGATGAAATAATTAATAGATAAATAGATAGAAGAGGAGAAAGAGGGAGGCAGAGAGAAATAAATAATAATGATCGCAAAACTAGAAAAAATATAAAAGAGAATAAGAATGAAAATACGAAGTAATCGAAAATAGTTAAAGGAAAATGGAGAAAAAAGAGAAATAAATAATAAACAAGTAATAAGGAAAAAAAGTTGAAAAAATAGCAAAATAAGAAAGAAAGAAGAAAGGAAGAAAAAGATAGCAAGATAGATAGTGCAAGATGAAGAGAAAAAGAAAGAAGAAGAAAGACGAAGAAAGGAGAAGACTAATAAGGATCGAAGAGCTAGAAATAAAATAAAGGAAGAAGAAAGGAAGAAAAGATAGCAAGATAGATAGTGCAAGATGAAGAGAAGAAGTAAAAAGAAGAAAGACGAAGAAAGGAGAAGACTAATAAGGATCGAAGAGCTAGAAATAAAATAAAGAAGGAAGAAAGGAAGAAAAGATAGCAAGGTTAGATAATGCAAGAGAAGAAAAAGAAGAAAGAGGAAAAGAGAAGAAGAAAACAAGAAAGAGCTGGAAAAAGAATTAAGAAAAGAAAGGAAGAAAAAGATAGCAAGATAGTTAATACAAGAGAAGAAGAAGAAGAAGAAGAAGAAGAAGAAAGAGGAAGAGAGAAAAAGAAAGAGGAAAAGAGAAGAAGAAAACAAGGAAGAGCTAGAAAAAAAAGAAAGAAGAAAGGAAGAAAAGATAGCAAGGTTAGATAATGCAAGAGAAGGAAAAGAAGAAGAAAGAGGAAAAGAGAAGAAGAAGGAAACAAGGAAGAGCTAGAAAAAAAAGAAGAAAGGAAGAAAAAGATAGCAAGATAGTTAATACAAGAGAAGAAGAAGAAGAAGAAAGAGGAAGAGAGAAAAAGAAAGAGGAAAAGAGAAGAAGAAAACAAGGAAGAGCTAGAAAAAAAAGAAGAAAGAGGAAAAGAGAAGAAAACAAGGAAGAGCTAGAAAAAAAAAGAAAGGAAGAAAAAGATAGCATTAAGATAGATAATGCAAGAGAAGAAGAAGAAGAAGAAGAAGAAGAAAGAGGAAAGGAGAAGAAGAAAACAAGGAAGAGCTAGAAAAAAAAGAAAGGAAGAAAAAGATAGCATTAAGATAGATAATGCAAGAGAAGAAGAAGAAGAAGAAGGAGAAGAAGAAGAAGAAAGAGGAAAGGAGAAGAAGAAAACAAGGAAGAGCTAGAAAAAAAAGAAAGAAGAAAGGAAGAAAAAAATACCAAGATAATTAATACAAGAGAAGAAGAAGAAGAAGAAGAAGAAGAAGAAGAAGAAGGAAAAGAGAAGAAGAAAGAGGAAAAGAGAAGAAGAAAACAAGGAAGAGCTAGAAAAAAAAGAAGAAAGGGAGAAAAAGATAGCAAGATAGTTAATGCAAGAGAAGAAGAAGAAGAAGAAAGAGGAAAAGAGAAGAAGAAAACAAGGAAGAGCTAGAAAAAAAAGAAGAAAGGAAGAAAAAGATAGCAAGATAGTTAATACAAGAGAAGAAGAAGAAGAAGAAAGAGGAAAAGAGAAGAAGAAAACAAGAAAGAGCTAGAAAAAAAAGAAAGAAGAAAGGAAGAAAAAAATAGCAAGATAATTAATACAAGAGAAGAAGAAGAAGAAGAAGAAAAGAAAAGAGAAGAAGAAAGAGGAAAAGAGAAGAAGAAAACAAGGAAGAACTAGAAAAAAAAAAGAAGAAAGGGAGAAAAAGATAGCATTAAGATAGATAATGCAAGAGAAGAAGAAGAAGAAGAAGAAGAAAGAGGAAAAGAGAAGAAGAAAACAAGGAAGAGCTAGAAAAAAAAAGAATGAAGAAAGGAAGAAAAAGATGGCAAGATAGTTAATACAAGAGAAGAAGAAGAAGAAAAAGAAGAAGAAGAAAGAGGAAAAGAGAAGAAGAAAGAGGAAAAGAGAAGAAGAAAACAAGGAAGAGCTAGAAAAAAAGAAAGAAGAAAGGAAGAAAAAGATAGCATTAAGATAGATAATGCAAGAGAAGAAGAAGAAGAAGAAGAAGAAGAAGAAGAAGAAGAAGAAAGAGAAAAGAGAAGAAGAAAGAGGAAAAGAGAAAAAGAAAACAAGAGCTAGAAAGAAAAGAAGAAAGGAAGAAAAAGATAGCATTAAGATAGCTAATACAAGAGAAGAAGAAGAAGAAGAAGAAGAAAGAGGAAAAGAGAAGAAGAAAGAGGAAAAGAGAAGAAGAAAACAAGGAAGAGCTAGAAAAAAAGAAAGAAGAAAGGAAGAAAAAGATAGCAAGATAGTTAATGCAAGAGAAGAAGAAAGAGGAGAGAAGAAAACTAGGACAAGCTTAAAAAAATATAAGAAATAAGAAAGGAAGAAAAAAATAGCAAGATAGATAATACAAGAGAAGAATAAGAAGAAGATAGAGGAAGAGAGAAGAAGAAAGAGGAAAAGAGAAGAATAAGAATTACAAGGAAGACCTAGAAAAAAAATTAAGAAAGAAGAAAGGAAGAAAAAATAGCAAGATCGATAATACAAGAGAAGAAGAGGAAGAATGAGGAAACCAATGAAAAACTCGAAGACAGACAGACATACATAGAGGCGGCCCAGAAGACACGTGTCCCCGAAGCCATGTGTCTACAGCATTAAGACGTCTTGGTTCTTCCCTAAGCGGCTTAAGGAACCTTCGTGTCAATACCCTCGCCATTGCGTCTTCGGGCACGCTCGAACGCACGCGACTCGGAAATGGCGGGAAAAAAGTAAACAAAAATAATTATAACTAAACATTTTCTCTTTTTTCAACATATATTGGGGATAAATTGTCCTTTTCAGAGCACATGTTAGATATAAAATATATATTGTCCATTTTTAGAGTATTATGTTGGGGATGAAAAGGTAAACAATTGGGTATACAAAATAAAATTCTTCGTATTTCATTTTTATTCTCTTTATTTTGTTCTTTTTTCTAGTTTTTTTTTCTTCATATGATTTATCTCGATCTTCCTCCTCCTTTTCCTTCTCCTTCGTTTATATTGATTATTTTTGAGGAGTTCTTCTTTCTCATTCTTCTCTTCATCGTTAGCTATATTCTTCTCTCTGATTATTTCGTTCTTTTTTTCGTGCTTTTCCCGTCACACAAATTTACCTTATTTCTTCGTCATATCCGTGGTGCAGTGGTTAGCGTGCGTAGCTACGAATCCGCCGGCCCTGCTTTGAATCCCGGCTCGGGCAGTCGATCGGCGTGCAGGATCTTTACTCCTTGTGCTGTCCAACGCCCTAATGCAAGAGTTAACCAGCATCATTATTTTTGTCTTTCATCCCTGTGCTGTCCGACGCCGTAATGCAAGAGCTAACCAGCATCTTCACTCTGTCATACACATGCTGTCCAACGCCCTAATGCAAGAGTTAACCAGCATCTTCACTCTGTCATCCACATGCTGTCCAACGCCCTAATGCAAGAGTTAACCAGCATCTTTATTTTGTCTTTCATCCCTGTGCTGTCCAACGCCGTAATGCAAGAGTTAAGCAGCATCTTCACTCTTTCATCCCTGTGCTGTCCAATGCCGTAAGGCAACAGTTAACCAGCATCTTCACTCTGTCATCCACATGCTGTCCAACGCCCTAATGCAAGAGTTAAGCAGCATCTTCACTCTTTCATCCCTGTGCTGTCCAACGCCCTAATGCAAGAGTAACCAGCATCTTCAATCTTTCATCCCTGTGCTGTCCAACGCCGTAATGCAAGAGTTAACCAGTATCTTCACTCTGTCATCCACATGCTGTCCAACGCCCTAATGCAAGAGTTAACCAACATTTTTACTCCTCCATCCCTGTTGTGTTCGTTCCCGGTTTTATATATATATATATATATATATATATATATATATATAGATATATATATATATATATATATATATATATATATATATTAATTTTACATGACCTTTTCCTTCTTTCTTTATTTTTTAGGTGTTTGAGTCGTAAAACAACAAGTGGAAATTAATGTGCGCCGCATTGTACTGGCTCATTGTTGTATCCACCCAGAATATATCAGCGTTCACGGCAGTTATTGTTGGCCGTCTTGACAATGCTATATACGTTGTGTGTGTGTGTGTGACTCGAGACGTACCGCTCACGTTCCCGCACGTCATTGATTAAATTCTTGTCGTGGGTTACACACATTGTTTTTTTCCTTCCTCTAGACATGCTTTTGTTGTTGTTGTTGTTGTTGTTGTGATCTCTGTCTGGCATCTTAATTGAACTGGATAAGACCACATATGGTGAGGATGCTGGTTAACTCTTGCATTAGGGCGTTGGACTGCACAGGCATGAAAGAGTGAAGATGCTGGTTAACTTTTGCATTAGGGCGTTGGACAGCACAGGCATGAAAGAGTGAAGATGCTGGTTAACTCTTGCATTACGGCGTTGGACAGCACAGGCATGAAAGAGTGAAGATGCTGGTTAACTCTTGCATTAGGGCGTTGGAATGCACAGGGATAAAAGAGTGAAGATATTGGTTAACTCTTGTATTAGAGCACTGAACTGCACAGGGATGAAAGAGTAAAGATGCTGGTTAACTCTTGCATTACGGCGATGGACGGCACAGGGATGAAAGAGTAAAGATACTGGTTAACTCTTGCAGTAGGGAGTTGGACAGGGATGGTTAACCCTCGCATTAGGGAGTTGGACAATACGTAGTTAACAGGCTCAGAGGAGCAAGAGGATCAGTGAGTAATTGATCCTCTGAACTTGATAACTACATTTTGTCCAACTTCCTAATGCAAGAGTTATAAGCAGCATCTTTACTCCTTCATCCCTTTCGCTGGTTAACTCAAGAACAGCCTTTCGCTCGTTCATCTTTCCTCCTGCCTATGATCGACTTGAATGCTTTCAGGGAGGGATCGAGTATATCAAGACGCCTTACTAAATGATGAAAACTGATTATATGCATGTTTGAAATTCCTTCCATGTGTGTGTGTGTGTGTGTGTGTGTGTGTGAGAGAGAGAGAGAGAGAGAGAGAGAGAGAGAGAGAGAGAGACCATATAAGAGCTTGACGTACGTGCATTTTTTTATAATTTTAATGTTTGTTTTCCCCTGATGCAAAACGAAAACATGGGTACACACACACACACACGCACACGCGCGCGCTAGGATATATTGTGGTATAGTAAACAATGGCATAGAAAACTGTCCCTGAATATTGACTGTGTGTGTGTGTGTGTGTGTACCCAATGTAGGCTGTGTTATATAGCATAGCAGTCTCTCTCTCTCTCTCTCTCTCTCTCTCTCTGTTTGTGTGTGGATGACTCGATTAAAACACAGAAAAATATTTATCCCTCACACAATCACACAATCTGGCAGCTCAACCGTCAACTCCTTTACATTTTCCTTCATATCTCCCTAAGTACCCCTTAACCATCCCATCTACAGCGCCTATCTAATGACCCTTGATCTAATACACTACTCAAAGTCTAATTAGCGTGCTGGAAAAGCGTAATTCTGCTTAAAAAATGAGAACAAAGATGAAAAATTTGAAGTGTCAGGCAACTGCATCCCCAGGTAGAAGAGGGGGAGGAGGAGTGGGGAGAGAGGGACACACCTGGCTCAGTAACCTCAGAGTATCAAGGGGGAGTGGACGTGCCGGTCAGTGCTCCTCCTTATATATCGTGTGCCTGGGTTTCTGCCTATTTTCATCCCCTGTGGCCTTCCCTGGGGGTCCCTCGGGAGTGCATGGCTAGCGTGGCTCCCCCAGTGCCACCCCGTGTGCGCTATAGTGATCTGTGTTACGATTTATGGGTTTTAAACGAGATATTCTGTAATTTATAAACAGCAGTGTGTGTGTGTGTGTGTGTGTGTGTGTATGGAAGTGTGTGTGTGTGTTTTGTTACGCACACACATATACGTACACTCGTTCACACACACACACACACACACACATATATAGACACGCAACGTACACCTGTGGAAGGACTAATTAAGTGTGTGTGTACGTGTGTGTGTGTACGTTTGTGTGTGTGTGTGTGTGTACGTTTTTGTGTGTGTGTGTGTGTGTGTGTGTGTGTGTGTGTGTTTATTTCTTTATTTAAACTATCTATCATATCTTTAATAGCTTAGTCTGTCTGTACATATGTCTGTGTCTGTCTGTCTGTCTATCTATCTATCTATCTACATTTAGCATCTTCTGCTTCTTCTTCGTCTTCTTCTTCTTCTTCTTCTTCTTCTTCTTCTTCTTCTTCTTTCCTTCATCCACATTTAATTACTTTTCATATATAGAAGTTTAATAATAGTACTAGTAATTTTCTGGGAAATAATTATTTGTATATGTAATTATACTTAGAAATGGTAGCTAGTTAAAGTGTGTGTGTGTGTGTGTGTGTGTGTGTGTGTGTGTGTGAGAGAGAGAGAGAGAGAGAGAGAGAGAGAGAGAGAGAGAGAGAGAGAGAGAGAAATATTGACCTTACTTTGAATTTTATAGGCTTTGAAAATCTCTTAAAATATATAAAAACGAAAAGAAAGAAAAAGAAAGTGTGATAGAAAGAAAAAACAAAAAGAAGAAAAGATAAAGAAAGCACAAAAGAAAGAATTAAAGAAAGAACGAAATAAATAAATAAAAATGAACGAAACAGGAAACGAAAAGAAAAGCTGAGTCAGGAAAAACACACAAAAAACAAGTGACAAAAATGACTAACACGTGAAAAAAAAAATCACCCATACGAAAACCAAAAAAAAAATCAACCAACCATGAATTCCTTTGCGTTCGGACTAGCAGCACTGACTTCAACCACCCTAATCACCCTCACCACGGCCACATGGACCTACGAGGGCACCACAGTCACCTTAGCATTAGTCAACTACACTTATCGAGACCCCAGGCGCGATGGAGTGCTCGTGGAAGTTGGTCAGGTCGGAAAATATGCACCGGGTCAGGTCGCCAGCGCATCCGGACGTGTCATAGCCAGCCAGTCGAAGATGGCGGGAAGCTCAAATGGTGATCTGGAAGGGCCGTGTCATTTTCCCTGGTCCCCGCCGTCCCCTGCCCCCATCGGCCCCTGGGTTGCGTTGGTTGGCAGGGGAAGATGTCCGGATAAGGATAAGGTGGCGATTGCGGCTTCCAGTAATGCGTCAGCTGTGATTTTGTACTCCAATGATCCACATATTCACCTAAGGAAGATTTCGATGTCTGGTGAGTGTGTTTGTGGGTGTTGTTATTACTGTTGTTGTTGTTGTTGTTGTCCTCTTTTTTTTCTACTTTCTTCGTTTTCTTTGATTTATTTATAAGTATAAATTTTTTTTCTTATTTTGTTGTTTTTTTTCCCTTCTTCCTCATCTTCTTAATTCTTTTGTTTTTTGTTTCTTCTTTCTCTTCTTCCTCCTTTTCTTCGTATACATTTCTTTCCTCATCTTTCTTCCTTTTCTTCTTCGTTATCTTCCTCCTGCTAATCATCGTCCTTCACTTTCTCACATTTAGTTCCTCTTCTTCCTCCTCCTCCTCCTCCTTATCCTTCGCCTTCTCCTATAGCTCCTCCTCCTCCTCCTTATCCTTCGCCTTCTCCTATAGCTCCTCCTCTTCCTGTTCCTGTTCCTGCTCCTCTTCCTAAAATTCTTCCAACGCCGTAGTAGTAGTAGTAGTAGTAGTGACAGTAGTAGTCGTAGTAGTAGTAGTGATCGATAGTGCATGGTAGTTGTTGTAGGTAGTAGTTGTTGTAACTACTACTACTACTACTACTACTACTACTACTTCCTCCTTTTAACCAATACTACTAAAAAAATAACAAACTAGGCCACTCATTAAGCATTATAACACTTGCCACGGGGCCACTCACCAAGGATAACACACACACACACACACACACACACACACACACACACACACACACACACACAAACACACACACTCCTTTACACTCCTTTGCACATTCCTAGAGACAAAGGAACTACTGGAAATAGAAGAAATAATGAGTGAAGTCAATATCCCTCTGTTTACAAGGACCCCTGAGCCAGCATAGTCTCCCCCCTGAGTCACGTGCTGGGCCACTCAGCGAGAATTACTGTGTGTGTGTTTCCGGATTGGGGTGGTGATGGTGGTTGTCGGTTTTCTCTTTCTCTCTCTCGCTCTCTCTCTCTCTCTCTCTCCTTACTTCCTCTTCCTGCGTTCGAGTGTGTGTGTGTGTGTGTGTGTGTGTGTGTGTGTAGCCTTGACTGCTGTGTATGTGTGTGTGTACACGTATTGTTTTACACGTGTATGTCTGTTTTTATTTGCGTACGTGTGTGTGTGTGTGTGTGTGTGTGTGTGTGTGTGTGTGTGTGTGTGTGTGTTACTACCTTATTTATTTATCTACTTATTTCTCATTCTTAACTTATGTGCTTCTTTTTCTTCCTCTTACTACTACTACTACTACTACTACTACTACTACTACTACTACTACTACTACTACTACTACTACTACTACCAGGTGCCAACGCAGAAAAAGTTAATATTAGTAGTGCCAACTGGGTCATATTATTTTTATTATTATTATTATTATTTTTATTATTATTATTGTTGTTGTTGTTGTTGATGCTATTGTTTTGTTGTTAAGTTCATGTTGCTTTGTTTTCTCTATTTAATAATGTGTGTGTGTGTGTGTGTGTGTGTGTGTGTGTGTGTGTGTGTGACAAGCATGCACGCGCCTTCACAAACATCCTCTCTCTCTCTCTCTCTCTCTCTCTCTCTCTCACACACACACACACACACACACACACACACACATGTGATATAGTTTTCACGGGAGAAGACAAGAGGAAGTATTTCGAGAGAGAGAGAGAGAGAGAGAGAGAGAGAGAGAGAGTTTTCTTTTTATGGTTTGATCTTGGTTCCTTAATACTCCCGCTCACCTTGAGAGAGAGAGAGAGAGAGAGAGAGAGAGAGAGATAGCGACGCAGTGGAGTGAGGAAAAGACGGGAGTAAAAACAATGTTACAATAAGAGACCTTGAAAGTCTCTCTCTCTCTCTCTCTCTCTCTCTCTCTCTCTCTTTTTCTCAGTAATGTGATTCAAGTCATTATATTTTGGGTGAGAGAGAGAGAGAGAGAGAGAGAGAGAGAGTGTGTGTGTGTGTGTGTGTGTGTCGGGGGGTGTACACAGACGATTCTCGTGGTTGTCACACACACATCACACCACACACACACACACACACACACACACACACACACACACACACAGGTTTACGCATAACAGATTTGCTTAGTTCGTCAGTCAGTTTAATTAGTTTGTCAGAAAATGAGCTTCTCCTCCCTGGCGCAGTGGTTAACAAGCCTACCTAGAACCACCGGGCCTTGGTTCGAATCTCGGCCTGAGCCATCGACGTGGTTCACCCAGCTGTTCTTCCTCCCTGTTCTTCATTATCCTCCTTCAAACCTTTTTTTTTTTTAGTCTTCTTACTCCTCTTTTTCCTCCTCCCTTCTTCTCTTGTTCTTCCTCCTCCTCTTCCTCCGCCAATTCTATTTCCTCCTTCATTTCCCAAAAACCTTATATCGTTCAAATTCCTCCATATTTTTTTTATATATTTTCATTGTCTCCCTCCTCCTCTTCCTCTTCGTCTTCCTCCTCCTCTTTCTCTTTTTCTTCTTCCTCCTCCTTCGCCAATTCTATTTCCTCCTTCATTTCCCAAAAACCTTACATCGTTCAGACTCCTCCATATTTTTTTTATATATTTTAATTGTCTCCCTCCTCCTCTTCCTCTTCTTCTTCCTCCTCCTCCCTCTCTTCTTCTTCTTCTTCCTCCTCCTCCTCCTCCTCATCCTCCTCCTTCACCAATTCTATTTCCTCCTTCGAACATTTCCTCAAAAAACCTCTATCTTCCAAATCCCTCCATATTTTTTTTATATATTTTTTTAATTGTCTCCCTAGCTCCTCCTTTTCCTCTTCTTCTTCTTCCTCCTCCTTCTCTTCTTCTGCTTCTTCTTCCTCCTCCTCCACCTCTTTCTCCTCTTCCTCCTCCTCCTCCTTCACCAATTATATTTCCTCCTTCAATTCCTCAAAAACCTTATCTTCCAAATTCCTCCATATTTTTTTTTTATATAAGAACATAAGAACATAAGAACGTTGGAGTCTGCAAGAGGCCGGTAGGCCTATACAAGGCAGCTCCTTTGACCCAAAGCTCCCGTGTATCTAACCCCACCTAATATCGCTGTCCATGAATTTATCTAATCTATTTTTGAATGTGACAATTGTATTGGCACTCACCACATGACTGCCAAGCCTATTCCACTCATCCACAACCCTGTTAGTAAACCAATTTTTGCCTATGTCCCTGTTGAATTTGAATTTATCCAGTTTAAACCCATTACTTCGTGTCCTACCCGGTTCTCTTGCCAACAAAACCTTATGAATATCTCCCTTATTAAAGCCCTTCATCCATTTATAAACCTCGATCATGTCTCCACGCACCCTTCGCCTTTCTAGAGAATGCAAGTTTAGCTGTTTGAGTCTTTCCTCGTATGGCAAGTTTCTCAACCCCTGATGATTCAGGGGTTGAGAAACTTGCCATACGAGGAAAGACTCAAACAGTTAAACTTGCATTCTCATCCTCCTCTGCACTGATTCTAACATTTTGATATCCATTCTATAGTAAGGTGACCAGAACTGATCAAACTGCATAATCAAGATGAGGTCTAACTAATGCTAAATATAGTTTGAGGAAGACTGCGGCGCTTCTGTTGCTTACGCTCCTTGAAATAAATCCCAGTACCCTATTTGCTCGATTTCTAGCTTGAATGCATTATGCCCTTGGACGGAGATTTACATTGTCTCCCTACTCCTCTTCCTCTTCTTCTTCCTCCTCCTCCTCCGGGGTACACCTGGGAAAGGCACACTGTGGTAACCCTGGTGTCACACTGGCCCCGGGGTGATGGGTTCAGCCGACCCCCCCCCCTCCCCCGACCCCCCCACCCCAGGCTCAAGGGGCAGTGTGGCGGAGATGAGCACAGAGGACACGCGCAGCTGTTGAGTGTGTGCCCTTTTTTTTTTTTTTTTCTTTGCCCTTGAGCAGCCTCGATCCTTGCCTGTAAAAAGGTTGCACACACACACACACACACACACACACACACCTCAGAGAGAGAGAGAGAGAGAGAGAGAGAATGCGTCACAGTTTTTATCTTCTTTCCTCCTCCTCCACACAAGAAGCTCTATATGTGCACACACGTGGAGGTGCACACGATCCCTCACGTGGGGTGCACACACACACACACACACACACACACACACACACACACACACACACATACGATGACAAAAGACAAAGACGAAATATGAGGAGGAGGTGGAGGTGAAGGAAGAGGAGGAGGAGGAGGAAGATGACTGTGAAAATATATGGAAGGAGGAATTTGGTAGGAGTAAGGTTAGGAGGAGGAGGAGGAAATTAAAGGAGGAGAAAGAAAAGGAAAATAAAAAGGAGGAAGAACTTGGGAAAAATAAGAAGCCGGAGTTAATACGTGGAAGAGGAGGAGGAGGAGGAAGAGGAAGAGGAGGAGGGAGACAAAAAAAAAAACGGAGGAATTTCCATGGAAGATATAAAGTTTTTGGGAAATGGAGGAGGAGGAAGAAGAAGACTAGGGAAATGTGAAGGAGGGTAATGGAGAACAGGAGGGAGAAGAGGAGGTGGAGAAAAAAGAAGAAAAGGAGGAGGAGGAGGAAGACTAGAAAATAAAGGGGAGGGGGGGAGAGAAATTAGAATAAAGGAGGTTAGGAAGAAGAAGAAGAGGAGGAAATATAATACGTAGAAGAGGAGGAGGAGGAGGAAGACGTGGGAGATAAAATTTAAGGAGGAGGAGGAATTAAGAAGAGGAAGAGAAAAAGAGGAGGAGGAGATGTAAGAGGAGAAAGAAGACCCAGGGAGATATAAACTAAAGACAGAGGAAATGGAAGAGAAGGAGGAGGAGGAAGAAGAGGAGGAGGAGGAAAGAGAAGAGAAAGAGAAAAAGAAGAGGAGATGTAAGAGGAGAAAAAAGACCCAGGGAGATATGAACTAAAGAAAGAGGAAATGAAAGAGAAGGAGGAGGAGGAAGAAGAGGAAGAGGAGGAGGAGGAGAATCGAACACTACAACCACAACCACCTCTAACTACCTTTAACAAACTAACCAAACGAGAGTAACAACAGTAATGCAACCCCAACCTCCCACACCCCAAATCACCCCTCAAACCCCCTCCAATCCTCAACACCAGCTCGTCGGAAGGGGTGGCAGGGGTTCCGTGGGGGGAGGCGGTGGGTCATAAGGCATAGAACCCGGCAAATCAAACCCTAGATAGTACCCCTCACACCCATACAACCGATTCACCCTCGCTATATCGGTAACACTCAAGTTCACCCGTTGTCCCATCCTCTCCGCCCCCAGCTCCCCATCTAGAGCCGAAATCGTTGGTCTCGAGCAGTCATAGCAAAATCCTTTCGGCCCGTAGTGCATGACGGACGCCACATCGTAAGGAAGCCCAAGTGTCTGGTTGAACGCACGCTTAAAATTCGCTTCATGTCCCTGTAGGATGTTATCGTAGTGAACTATGATGTGGGAGTCTCGATCCATGCGTTGGTGCTCGTGGTAAAATCCCAAAACATGCATGATCTCGTGTAGGACATGTCCCACACGTGTCACGCAGTCCGGGGCGTGTAGGTGGACCACGCTGACGTAACCGGGGACTGCGTTGTAGCCCGGGACGGCGTTGCATCCGCCCAAACCCGGGGTGATAAGCACGTGATCTCTCGGGACCTCCTCGTCGCCCTCCGCCGTGACGAACCGAATGCAAGTCTGAGATTCGATAACACCCAACCCGTTCTCTATGTCCCGTCTGCTGTCTGGGGTGTAGAGGCCACTGATCACCAGGGGGATATCCGGGGAGGGCCAACGCCTTAATTCGGCTAAACTGGGGGGCTCCTGGGGGGCTGGATATGGCGGGAGATTGGGGTAAGGTTCTGGTGGTGGTGGGGGGGGCGCCTGGGGGGCAGGATATGGCGGGAAACTGGGGTAAGGTTCTGGTGGTGGTGGAAGGGGTGGTGGTGGCGGTGATTGGGGTAACACAGCCACACTCAGATCTACCCATGGGGCCTGCTGCTGGGGGGGCTGCTGCTGCTGGGGGAGTTCCTGGTTGTCCTGGGGGTGCTTGTTCGGGCCAGCCACCACCCCCCGCCGCCCTAGCCCCCCGCCGCCCCAGGTCAACGCCCCCCCGCTGGCAATAAAAATAAATAAAATAAATAACATATCATAACTAGCTGGGGTGGATTGCCCTTCCGTATGTGTGATTGTACGTTGCACCTTTTATGTCTCTCTCTCTCTCTCTCTCTCTCTCTCTCTCTCTCTCTCTCTCTCTCTCTCTCTCCGTTTCCATGACAACCACACGCTAACACGATCAGCTGACTGCATAAAACAAAAGCCTTAATTGCAGCAGTAGTAGTAGTAGTTGTTTTTTTTTCCTTCTTCATCTTCCACCCTTCCCCAGTTCTTCCTCCACCTCCTCTTCCTTTTCCTCCTCCTGTTTTCCTTTCTCTTAATCTTTCTTACTCTTTCTCTCATTTCTTTTTCCTTTCATTTGAATTCTTCATTCTTCTCTTTTTCTTATCCCTTTTTTTATTTACTTAAGTCTCCTTTTTCTAGGTCTCAATCTTT
>NC_066540.1:6511461-6531221 GCF_024679095.1 Eriocheir sinensis | reverse complement strand
CCGCTGAATATTCTAACATTTTTTTTTCCTCTCCCTTTCCTCCTTCCTCTCTCCCTCTCATCCTTCCTTCCCTCCTTCCTTCCTTCCTTCCTTCCTCTCTGTCTCCGCTCCTTCCTCTCCTCCTTCCTTCCTTCTATTTTTTCTTATCTTCCTTCCTTCCTTGCTTCCTTCTTTGTGTTCTTTCCCTCTTTCCTTCTTTTCTTCATTCCTTCCTTCTTTCCTTTCTTCCTCCTTTCCTTTTTTTCTTTCTTTCTGCCTTCTCTTCTGCCTCTCCTTATTCCCTCCTTCCTTTCATCTTTCCTTCCTTCCTTCCATTTTTTTTCCTTTCCTTCCTTCCTTCCTTCCTTCTTTCCTTTCTCCTCGTTTTTCCTCTTCACATATTCTTCCTTCCTCTTTCCTTCCTTTCTCTCCCTTCTCCCTTTCCAAAAAAACGGAGAGGAGGGAAGGAAGAGGCGGAAGAGGAGGAGGAGGAGGAGGAGGAGGAGGAGGAGGAGGAGGAGCAGTTTTCCTCCTTATCTTCCCTTCATCTTTCCATACCGTATCCTTTAAACTCTCTCTCTCGTAAAGCAAGTTAATGCAAGATATTCAGAATGATGTATGAGAAAGAGGAGGAGGAGGAGGAGGAGGAGGAGGAGGAGGAAGAGGAGGAGGAAGAGGATGGGAATGGAATGGAGGAGAAAGAGAAGGAGGAAAGAAAAAAAGAGAGGAGGAGGAGGAAGAGGATGATGGATCAAGAGAATGGAGAGAAAAGTTGAAGAAAAGTGAAGGAAGAGGAGGAAGAAGTGGAAGAGGAGGAGGAGGAGGAGGAGGATCGAAGAGAATGGAGAGGAAAAGATGAAGAAAAGTGAAGGAAGAGGAGGAAGAAGTGGAAGAGGAGGAGGAGGAGGAAGAAGAGGAGGAGGAGGAGTAGGATGAAGGAGGGAGATGAGGAAAGAAAAGGAAAGAAAGGATAAGAATGGGAGAAAAAAGCGGAAGTAGAAAGAGAAGAAGAAAGTTGGAGGAGAGGAGAGGAGAGGAGTGAAAAAGGGAGGAGAGGGATGGCAATATGATCAAGAAGACAGAAAGACTTCTTGTGTAAATGTATAAAACGTTATTGTTGTCACAGCATACATATTAATACATATTATTATTATTATTATTATTATTATTATTATTATTATTATTATTAAGGTTACTGGATTCATTTGAGCGTATAACAGGAAGAAGTCATCTCCCTTGCTGTGATGAAGCATTAGTTGTTATGGTTCAGTTTGGTCACCTTAGCTACAGAAGGGATATCAAAGCTGAATGGGTGCAGTAGGAGGATAACAAAGGATTCACGGGTTAAGAAATTTGAGAAAGACTTCCACCAATTGCTAATTTACTCTCTAGAGAGGCGAAAGAGAGACTTGACGGAGGTTATAATCAATAGTTGGTTTTAATAAGGATGCTAATACAATTGATATAGGAGAGTCAGCAGACACGTGCAGAATGGGGTTTGTTGACAAATTCCAGATCTAACATGACATGGGCAAGAATTGTTCACGAAAAGAGTGGTTTGATGAGTGGAAACAGGCCTGTAGTCATGTGGTGAGGAGTGCCAATAATAACAGATGTGGTGGATGAGGAACAGGCCTGGCAATGTGGTGAGGGATGCCACACACAGAGTGGTGGATGAGTGGACAGGCCTGGCAGCCATGTAGAGTGAGTGCTAAATGGTCAGAATGGTAGACGAATGGAACAGGGCCTGGGGCCATGGGTGAGTGAGTGCCACACACAGAATGGTGATGAGAACAGCTAGGCTCTGGCAAAGCCAAGTGTGTGAGAGTGCCACACACAGAATGCAGGAGGAATGGGAACAGGCCTGGCAGTCATGTGTGAGTGAGCGTTAGACAGAGTGGTGATGAGTGGAACAGTTCTGGCAGTCAAGTGGCAAAGGAGTGCTACTACTAACAGGTGATGAGTGAACAGGCTCCTACAGTCATGTGGTGAGTGAGTGTTGTAATACTGAATAGTGGTGGATGAGGAACAGGCCTAAGAAAGATGTGTGAGTGAGTGCGTACTGACAGACACAGATTCAAGAAGAGGTTACAAGTTCATGGATAGTGAGGGCAGTGGGGTTAGGGTCTACAGAGCGGTTTGCAGGGTAGACCCTTAAATGGCTTCCTTAGACTCTTCATGTTCTTATGTTCTTAAGTGTTCCTAAAATAAGTATAAACAAGGAGAGAGAGAGAGAGAGAGAGAGAGAGAGAGAGAGAGAGAGAGAGAGAGAGAGAGAGAGAGAGAGAGAGAGAGAGAGAGAGAGAGAGAGAGAGAGAGAGAGAGAGAGAGAGAGAGAGAGAGAGAGAGAGAGAGTGTTTGTCTATCCAAAGTCACGTATTGAAAGAGAGAAAAAAAGTTTGTGGGAGAGAGAGAAGACAAACCCTCCCCCCCCTCCTCCTCCTCCTCTTTCTCTCCCTCTCCCTTTCCTCCATTCCATTCCAATCACTATCACTTTTTCACACCTTCTTCCTCTGTATACGATTTTCATGTGTGTGTCTGTGTCCTTCCTGTGTTAGAGAGAGAGAGAGAGAGAGAGAGAGAAAGAAGAGAGAGAGAGAGAGAGAGAGAACTAGGAAGGTTATTCTGAGCGAGGTCACGAGAGGAGGGAGAGGAGGAGGAGGAGAGGAGGAGGAGGGAGGAGGGACAAAGGTAGGAGAAGAGAGAGAGAGGAGAGAGAGAGAGAGAGAGAGAGAGAGAGAGAGAGAGGGAGAGAGAGAGAGAGAGAGAGAGAGAGGAGAGAGAGAGAGAGAGAGAAGAGAGGAGAGAGAGGGAAGGCAGATTGGAGAAGAGAGGAGAGGAGAAATGAGAGAACAAAGAAGAGGAGGAGAGGGAAGAGGAGAGGATTTAGAGAGAGGAGGAGGAGGAAGAAGAAGAGGAGTAGGGAATATGTCAACCTGGAGAGAGGAGGAAAATGAGGGATGTTTAGAGAGAGAGAGAGAGAGAGAGAGAGAGAGAGAGAGAGAGAGAGAGAGAGAGAGAGAGAGAGAGAGAGAGAGAGAGAGAGAGAGAGAGAGAGAGAGAGAGAGAGATGACTATTAGCTCGAGAGAAAGGGAAAAAAAAGAGGGAAGAAATACATTGGAGGTAGCAAGAGGAGGAGGAGGAGAGAGAAGGAAAGTAACAAGAAGCGAAAAGAGGAAAGGAGGAGGAGAGAGAGAGAGAGAGAGAGAGAGAGAGAGAGAAGAGAGAGAGAGAACGGAAACCCTGACAAATTATTTTTGATCCACACAAAGAATTTCAGTGACATAAGAGCGACACCCATCACGCATCACAATTGCCCCACCGCATTAAACCACAAAACTACTTAACTATGGCACACACACACACACGCACACACACACTCACACACACACACACACACACACACACACACACACACACACACATATAATTACTTTTTCTTCGTATTGTTATTATTGTTTTTTCTTCTGCTTCTTCTTCTTAATCTTCTTCCTCTTTTTCTTCTTCCTAATGATATCGCTGCTACTACTACTACTACTACTACTACAACTACTACTACTACTACTACTACCACTACTACTACCACTACTAATAATGTTACCATTACTAATATTACTTTATTACTTATCTGAATCTACTACTAATACGGTTACTTACTTCACACAATAATACTTAATATTACTAATAATAATAATTCACTAATACATATTACTAACTATTACTACTTAAACTACTACTCTATTACGCCTATTACTTCAATACCTATTACAACTACACTTGATCTCATGGCTCAACCTTTCTCTAATTAGGGCAGGTAAAATGAGAAGGCTGAGGAGGAAGAGAGAGGGAGGAGGGGAGAGTAAGAGGAGGAGGAGCAGATGAGGAGGAGGGAGGAGGAGGAGTAAGAGAGGAGGAGGAGGACAGTGAGCAAGTGTAATTGTTATGCTTAGAGTTCTGAGAGCACACTTTTGATGAGAGAGAGAGGAGAGATGAGAGAGAGAGAGAAGAGAGAGGAGAGAGAGAGAGAGAGAGAGAACCTTCCTTCAAGTGTGCCCCTGGTCTTACAATCTCTCTCTCTCTCTCTCTCTTCTCTCTCTCTCTCTTCATCCTCCTTTCTCCTTCTTCTCTCCAGCAAAGCAGATCAGCATTTCTGGAGGAGGAGGAAGGTGAGGAGGAGGAGGAGAAGAGAGGAGGAGGAGGATAGAGGAGGAGGAGGAGGATGAAGAATAGTGTCTCCACCTCATTTCTCTCCATTCTCCACTTCCCTCCCTTCCACAGCAGTCAGAGAGAGAGAGAGAGAGAGAGAGAGAGAGAGAGAGAGAGAGAGAGAGAGAGAGAGAGAGAGAGAGAGAGAGAGACAGCCACACACACACACACACACACACACACACACACACACACACACACACACACACACACACACACACACACACACACACATACACACACACACTCTGCTCCTTTTCTCCTCCTCCCCTTCTCTCTCTCTCTTCCACGGTAACAGGGGACTAATGAAGGGCAAGGGGGTGATAGTCCCTCGGTTTTGTTTGAAATGAAGAGAGAGAGAGAGAGAGAGAGAGAGAGAGAGAGAGAGAGAGAGAGAGAGAGGTAGAGAGACAGAGAGAGAGAGAGAGGAGAGAGAGAGGAGAGGAGAGACTTTTTAATGTTGCTTTTCCGTTACCACTTATAATGCCATAATACTACTACCTTTACTACTACTACTATCATTACTACTTCTCACTATCTTACCACGTCACTACTTACTACTAATAATACTGTCTTATTAAGCAACCATGTCAAAACGACAAATATTCTTCTCTCCTCTCATTAATACTTACTATTACTTACTAATACTACATTTACATTATCATTACTATTACTGCTACTACTACCACCAATTACCATTACTATCATTTATTTCTTCACTACTGTTTGTCATTTTAGATTATGTACTGTAGCAAGTTGGTGGCCTTGTCTGAGGAAATTTCTCAGCAGCCCCATCCGTAGGAGCAGACGTATTTTTATTTATATTTATGGTCTTGATCACTGCTAAGATTATCGTACTCCAGAGCATAATATTCACCTGTTTCGACGCCTGACTATTGCTGTGAAAAACATCAGGATCTAACTCTTCTTAACGATAACTATACATGAGTTTCGTTATTGGAGTTTGAAAACAGTTTGGGTTGAAGGACAGGAAGTGGGAAATATAATCAGTAGAGCACGACAATTCAGTAACGCTGTTCCCGGTTATGACGTGTCATTTAAATACGTTTTGGTGATTCATGCAATTTTTCTTCTTAGCAGAAGGAACCTGGAGAGAAGATAAAGAGAAGGACAAGGAGAGAGAGAGAGAGAGAGAGAGAGAGAGAGAGAGAGAGAGAGAGAGAGAGAGAGAGAGAGAGAGAGAGAGAGAGAGAGAGAGAGAGAGAGAGAGAGAGAAGCGGCTGAGTACGACAATCTGGCAACATTGCTCCCGACTATGACGTCATTTGTTTACGTTTTGGTGATTCATCTAATTTTCCTTCTTGTAGCGAAACCAGAACCACCAAAAAACTCAAAATATATGTATAAAAAGACGCGTTAATACTATACAGATCCATACATAACGCTAGAAAAGGGCAGAGAAAGTATACAAAACAGTGAATGAATACTCGTTGTTATCAATCTGGCAACATTGCTTCCGATTATGACGTCATTTGTTTACGTTTTGGTGATTCATCTAATTTTTCTTCTTGTAGCGAAACCCAGAAGTCCAGAACCACAAAAACCCTCTAAATATATATAGAAAAAGACGCGTTAATACTATACAGATCCATATTTAAAGTTAGAAAAGGGCAGAGAAAGTATAAAAAAATAGTGAAAGAATAGGCGTTGTTATGAATCTGGCAACGTTGGTCCCGATTATGACGTCATTTGTTTACATTTTGGTGATTCATCTAATTTTTCTTCTTGTAGCGAAACCAGAACCACCAAAAAAACTCAAAATATATATAGAAAAAGACGCGTTAATTCTATACAGATCCATATTTAAAGTTAGAAAAGGGCAGAGAAAGTATAAAAATAGTGGTTTAGGCGTTGTTATCAGAATCATAGCAACGTTGTGGTCCAGTGACGAGGACGTCATAATGTTTACATTGGTGATTTATTCAGACTAATTCTTCTTCCTGTAATGAAACCTGAAGACCACAAAGAAACCACTCTGAAGATATACTAAAGACAAAAAAAGACGACGCGTTAATACTATACAGATCCATATTTAAAGTTAGAAAAGGGCAGAGAAAGTATAAAAAAATAGTGAAAAAATAGGCGTTGTTATGAATCTGGCAACGTTGGTCCCGACTATGACGTCATTTGTTTACATTTTGGTGATTCATCTAATTCTTCTTCTAACGAAACCAGAACCACAAAAAAACCCTCTAAATATATATAGAAAAAGACGCGTTAATTCTATACAGATCCATATTTAAAGTTAGAAAAGGGCAGAGAAAGTATAAAAAATAGTGAAAGAATAGGCGTGTTATGAATCTGGCAACGTTGGTCCTGATGAATGACTCTTGCATGCTGCCCCGTGATAGAAGGATTGAAGGTCCGGCATGTGGAGACTTTGACACTTCATGATAGTTGAACATTACACGCATCCTGGGAATCAAGGTAGTCCACGGGATCACCTACGCTCAATGCTGACCACTCTGCCACCACTTCTCCTTCTACTTCTAATACTATCATTACTACTACTTAATTTCATTACTACTTTCCATAGGTAACATAAGGTTTGAGGCTATTACTGTTATCGATTATTATACCCCAGAACATTGACCTCTACTGTCGTTTATTTAACTCTTGTACACACATACACACACACACACACACACAACACACACACACACACACACACACACACCACACACACACACACACACACACACACACACACACACACACACACATACACACACACACACACACACACACACACACACACACACACACACACACACACACACACACACACACAAGGAAGAGAAAAAAATCATCAGCTGGGAAAAAGTTAATTAAGAGCATTGATGATATGAAGAAGAAAACCACAGAATATGGCACTAAAAAGACTTGACACAGACGTATTAATGTAGAGCGTCAAATGAAATATCATTTTATATTTGTAAAGTATGGAAGGATATTTACCATCTTTTAAAGCTTCAGAAAGAGGTGGAGGAGGAGGAAGGAGGAAGGAAGGAATTAAAGGAAGGGATATAGATGAAGGAAAAGAAGATAAATATTGAGGAAGGGCGAAGGAAGACTTAAATGAAAGAAAGTTGAGAGAAGTGAGAGATGGAGGAAGATTTGAATTTAACGATGAGGAGGAAAGGAGGAGGAGGAGGAGGAGGAGCAGGAGGAGGATGAGGAGGACGATTGGAGACAATGATAATGAGTAAGAAGAAAGTCAGGGGAGGAGGAAGAAGGAGGAGGAGGAAGAGGGAAGGAGAAGGAAGGAAGGAAGGAAAAGAAGGAGAATTGAACGAGGAAAAAAATGGAGAAGGAGGAGGAGGAGAAAGAGGAAAATAATGATGATAATGATGGTGAGGAAGAAGAATTAGAAGAACAAGAAGAAGAACAAGAACAAGAACAAAAAAAGAAAAAGAAAAGAAAGAAGAAGAACAAGAACAAGAACAAGAAAAGAAAACAAGAACAATTATTAATGAAGAAAAGAAGAAGAAGAAAAGAAAAAGAAGAAGAACCGGAAGAAGAGGAAGAAAATAGTTATCACGCAGAAGAAAACCACCACCACAGACCAGAAAATAGAAACAAAAATATCCACTTCCATGACCTTTCCACATAACATTTTACCGGGAAATTCACCTTCTGGAGCGACATACGAGAAATAAGAGAATGTCTGGGAACACAACGAGAGAGAGAGAGAGAGAGAGAGAGAGAGAGAGAGAGAGAGAGAGAGAGAGAGAGAGAGAGAGAGAGAGAGAGAGAGAGAGAGAGAGAGAGAGAGAGAGAGAGAGAGAGAGAGAGAGAGAGAGAGAGAGAGAGAGAGAGAGAGAGAGAGAGAGAGAGAGAGAGAGAGAGAGAGCAAAATATCAACGGTGGAAATAGGTACCATACCTTATACAGTTTTGAGTGTGTGGGGAGGCAGGTGGGATAGAGGCAGGTGTGGGAGAGGCAGAAAGTTGGGAAGGAAAAGGGTAACAGGTGTGGAAGGGGTGGAGGAGGTAACAGGTGTGGAGGAGATGGAGGAGTGGTAACAGGTTCCTAGGTGGTGGAGGAGTGGTCAAAGGGTGTGGGTTAGTAAGAGCGTAAGAGATGTCTGAGGTGGTGGAGGAGTGGCTGAGTGAGTTTAAGGAGGAGAGAGCGTAGAGAGATGTCTGAGAGGTGAGAGAGAGAGAGAGAGAGAGAGAGAGAGGAGAGAGAGAGAGAGAGAGAGAGAGAGAGAGAGAGAGAGGTCAGTGTCCGGGTTAGTGGAAGAGCGTAAGAGATGTCTGAGGTGGTGGAGGAGAGTGAGGTGGTTAGTGGAAGAGCGTAAGAGAGAGGAGAGGTGAGTGGTAAATGTGTATGGATTAGTGGAAGAGCATAAGAGTTGTCTGGAGAGAGAGAGAGAGAGTGTGGGTTCAGACGGGAACAGAGAGGCAGGACAGGCCCGGCGTCTCCTCACCTGCAAGGCTCAGAGCTGGAGCAGAGAGTCGAACCCTACAATGTCACTGAAGTAGACAGAGACGGACTCTCCTCCTCTCCGCTTCACCTGACGCCACCTCACCACCATCATCAGTGTCGTCATTGTTCATCGTCATCACCCATCGTCCCGGAAGAAGAATGATGACAAGAAGCAATGACTTCATCTTAGTTGGGATTGAAGTTATATTGCAGTTATTATAGCTTTATTAGCATTGTTTTTTATTAGTATTCTTATTGTTATCTTTTATTTTTCTATTATTCGTTTTATTTTCAACTAGAATTACTACTATAAATAATAATGTTTCACTGCCAACTATGTACTACTGAACCCTCTCCTCTAATTACTACAACAACTACTACTACTAATACTACTACTACTACTACTTACTACTTTTACTACTCTACTACTACTACTACAGGTACTACTAGAGCAAAACAGCAACGACAACAACAACAACAACTCAACAACAAAAACTATACAATATTTCCTGTCTACCTTCCTCCTCCTCCTCCTCCTTACTACTACTACTACTACTACTACTACCGTACTACTACTACAAGTTACTACGTGTGTGTGTGTGTGTGTGTGTGTTAATGTTTCCCCAAGACACATAATGAAAGTTTTTTTTTTTTTTGTTCGTCAAGTTTTTTCTGTTTGTTTTTTCTTAGTTTGTTTTTGTTTGTGTGTTTGTTTAAAAAAGTTTGTGTCTCATTGTGAAGAAAAGGTAGTGTGTGTGAGTGTGTGTGTGTGTGTGTGTGTGTGTGTGTGTGTGTGTGTGTGTGTGTGTGTGTGTGTGTGTCTTATAGTCGTCGCGTGGTGCGTGTCAGTGTATACATTTTATGGGGGCGTGTGCGTGTGTGTACGTGTGTAATTCCCGTGTGTACATTACCCTTTAAAGTTTATGTATGTGTGTGTGCGCTTCTGTGTGCGTGTGTGTACATAAGTCTGTCCCCCTGTGTGCTCACGTCTCAGGTTGTGTGTACCTTTGTGTGTGTACGTAATCGTGTACGTATACTATATCCCCTAACCTCCTGTGTGTGTGTGTGTGTGTGTGTGTGTGTGTGTGTGTGTGTGTGTGTGCGTGTGTGTGTGTGTTTTACGTAAAGAAACGGACCAATTAGCGGTTGTGTGTGTGTGTGTGTGTGTGTGTGTGTGTGTGTGTGTGTACGTGACCTCTATCCACCTCATGTACGTATAAGACTGGCGTGTACACCTTCAGGGCAGCTTTGAAAGAAGAGGAGGAAGAGAAGGAGGAGGAGGAGGAGGAGGAGGAGGAGGAGGAAGGATTGTATGGGGAGATTAAGAGAACGAGGAGGCGGAGGATGAAAAGGAAAAGGAGGAAGATAAGGAGGAAGAGGAGGTGGAAGAGGAGGAGGAGGAGGAGGAGGAAGTTATCAAGAAGAGGAAAAGGAAGTTGACAAAGATGAAGAGGAGGAGGAAGAAGAGAAAGAAGAATAGTCAGGAGGAGAAAGAGGAAGAGGTGGATTTTAACAAGGAAGAGTAGGAGGAAGAGGAAGAGGAAGAGGAGGAGGAGGAGGAGGAGGAGGAGGAGGAGGAGGAATTTCCCAGCATCCACCAATAAGATTCAACTCGTCCCAGCATCCACCAATAAGACTCAACCCTTCCCAGCATCCACCAATAAGATTCAACCCTTCCCAGCATCCACCAATAAGATTTAACCCTTCCCAGCATCCACCAATAAGATTCAACCCTTCCCAGCATCCACCAATAAGATTCAACCCTTCCCAGCATCCACCAATAAGATTCAACCCTTCCCAGCATCCACCAATAAGATTCAACCCTTCCCAGCATCCACCAATAAGATTCAACCCTTCCCAGCATCCACCAATAAGATTCAACCCTTCCCAGCATCCACCAATCAGATTCAACCCTTCCCAGCATCCACCAATCAGATTCAACCCTTCCCAGCATCCACCAATAAGATTCAACCCTTCCCAGCATACACCAATCAGATTCAACCCTTCCCAGCATCCACCAATCAGATTCAACCCTTCCCAGCATCCACCAATCAGATTCAACCGTCCCAGCATCCACCAATAAGATTCAACCCTTCCCAGCATACACCAATCAGATTCAACCCTTCCCAGCATCCACCAATCAGATTCAACCCTTCCCAGCATCCACCAATCAGATTCAACTTTTCCCAGCATCCACCAATAAGACTCAACCCTTCCCAGCATCCACCAATAAGATTCAACCTTTCCCAGCATCCACCAATAAGATTCAACCCTTCCCAGCATCCACCAATAAGATTCAACCCTTCCCAGCATCCACCAATAAGATTCAACCCTTCCCAGCATCCACCAATAAGATTCAACCCTTCCCAGCATCCACCAATAAGATTCAACCCTTCCCAGCATCCACCAATAAGACTCAACCCTTCCCAGCATCCACCAATAAGATTCAACCCTTCCCAGCATCCACCAATAAGATTCAACCTTTCCCAGCATCCACCAATAAGATTCAACCCATCCCAGCATCCACCAATAAGATTCAACCTTTCCCAGCATCCACAATAAGACTCAACCCATCCCAGCATCCACCAATAAGATTCAACCTTTCCCAGCATCCACCAATAAGACTCAACCCTTCCCAGCATCCACCAATTAGATTCAACCCTTTCTCAGCATCCACCAATAAGATTCAACCTTTCCCAGCATCCACCAATAAGACCAAACCCTTCCCAGCATCCACCAATTAGATTCAACCCTTTCTCAGCATCCACCAATGAGATTTCACCTAATTTTGAGAGTGGGCGTGGCTTGCTGGTGGACTAGCCAATGAGAGGCACCGAATATAGGAAGGGGGAGGAGCTTATTCCCCTAGTTAGCTCGAACAGAGTATGCAGTTGTGTGTGTGTGTGTGTGTGTGTGTGTGTGTGTGTGTGTGTGTGTGTGTGTTAATTATGGGCCTCGGTGATGTGATTAAGGAAATGAGGAGTGATTAGAACGGCTTCAATCGCCTAGAAATATTAATTATGTGAGTGTTTGGAAATGATTTGGGGGATAATGTGTTGGGTAATTTTTGTTTTTCTTTCTTTTAATCTTTCTTCTTTTTGTAACTTTTTTTTGTTTGTTTGTCCGTTTGTTGCTTACTTTTTCCTCTTTTTCTTCCTCCTTTCTTCCCTTCTTTCTTTTTTCTTTTTTTCTTTTTTTATTTCGTATTTTTTCCCTTGTTTTTTCCCCCGTTCTTTCGGCTTTATTTGTTTGTTTCCTGTATATGTTTGTTTGATTCTTACCTCTTCTTTTTTTTCCTCCCCTCCTTTCTTCTTCCTTTTCTTTTCTCTTTATTTCTCATTTTTCCTGTTTTTTTTATTTTCCTTAGTTTTCTTAGTTTTTTCTTTCTCCTCTTCCTTCATTCGTTTGCTTGTTTCTTTTCTTTCCTTTTTTCCTCTTTCCTCTCGTCTTTTTTTTTTTTCATCATTTTTCCTTTCCGTCTATCTTTTAAAAACATAAGAACGTAAGGAGTCTGCAAGAGGCTGATAGGCCTGTACACATTAGCTTCACCTAACATTAATATCCATGAATTTATGTTATGTTTTTTTTTAATATTTCTATCGTACTGGCACTCACCACATGACTGCCAAGCCTATTCCACTCATCCATCACTTTGTTGGTAAACCATTTCTTGCCTATGTCCTTTTTGAAACTGAATTTATCCAGTTTAAGCCCATTACTTCGTGTCCTACCCGGTTGTCTTATCATCAGAACCTTATTAATATCCCCCTTATTAAAGCCCTTCATCCATTTATAAACCTCGATCTAGTCTCCTCGCACCCTTCGCCTTCCTAGAGAATGTAAGTGTAATTGTTCAAGTCTTTCCTCGTATGGCAAGTTTCTCACCCCGTGAATCATCTTTGACTTTCTCCTCTGCACCGATTATAACATTTTGAAATCCATTCTGTAGTAAAATGACCAGAACTGAACCGCATAATCGAGATGAGGTCTAACTAGTGCTAAATATTGCTTCAGGATGACTTAGGCTCTTAAGAAACCTGTGCGGGGTGAGAAACTTCAAACGTTCGTATTATCGTAAAAAAGGACAGCACACCCTCCAGACACTGAGCAGCTCTCCAAAGAAACTCAGAAGCCACATTTAAGTTTAAACCCGGCATGGTGACCAGATATATTAATATATACAGTTAGCATGTTGTTTAAAAGTATATAATATTTGTTCAGTCGTGGTAACAAACTATGAAGGATTGACAATACGCTGCTGATATATTAGGTTAAAGGAGTGGCCTCATAAATATATTACTTTATTTTATGACTGCTGCATTTATAATTGTTATTGTTATTATTGCTATCATTATTATTGCTATCATAATAATAATAATAATAATAATAATAATAATAATTATTATTATTATTATTATTATTATTATTATTATTATTATTATTATTATTATTATTATTATTATTATAACTATAATTTTAGTGTATTTGATTATCTTGTCTGTGGGTGTATTATCTTACTCCCACACGTATGAGTAAAATTTCAGTAATTTCCACTCATAATTTCCACCGTGGGTCCAGCAGCACTGCTTTTCTGCCGAGTTTGAAGAAACTGACTCTTCTAGAATTATGGGCTGCCGACCTCGGACTAAGGCGCTTCTGTTGCTTATGGTCCTTTAAACACAGTAGCCTGTTGACATGAAGCCCAGTAATGCCCTGTTTGCACGATTTCTGGCCTGGATGCATTGTGCCCTTGGACGGAGAGGAGAGCTCACTAATACCCCTAAATCCCTCTCACACCAGGACCCGCTTAGGGGAGTGTCATTTAAACAATAATTATGCGAGGGGTTGTTCCTGCCCACACTCACAATACTGTACTTCCCGACACTGAACTCCATCTGCCACTTTCCCGCCCAATATCCTACAATCTATCTGGCTCGTCCTGGAGAACACTGGCGTCCTTTCTTCATAGCGTTCTTTCATCTTTCTCCCTTCTGTGTTTGGTGTTAGTTATTTGAGGTGTGTTGTGACCCTAGACTTGTGTGTGTGTGTGTGTGTGTGTGTGTGTGTGTGTGTGTGTGTGTGTGTGTGTGTGTGTGTGTGTGTGTGTGTGTGAGAGAGAGAGAGAGAGAGAGAGAGAAGGAGAGTATCTGTGTGTGTGTGTGTGTGTGTGTGTGTGCGTGTGTGCGTGTGCGTGTGCGTGCGTGCGTGCGTATCAACACCGCCCAATTATTTATTCATTTATTCATTTTTTTAATCTGTCGTTCATTAAAATCGTGTTACTGGACCTCTCTCTCTCTCTCTCTCTCTCTCTCTCTCTCTCTCTCTCTCTCACACACACACACACACACACACACACACACACACACACAAAATGGTTCCCAAACGAGAGAGAGGGAAAAAAAAATTTGCATTACATCACATAGGGTTTTAACTTCATGTGTGTGTGTGTGTGTGTGTGTGTGTGTGTGTGTGTGTGTGTGTGTGTGTGTGTGTAATTTCTTCTTCTCTCCGTGACTGTTTATAAATATGATGAAAAAAAAAAAAGAAGAGAGAGGTGAGGTTTAAGGGTAGGCATGTGGTCTACAGCTGTGCGTGGCCTCGGGGCTCATCTCCGTCACACTGGTTATTCGATATTAGTGATTTGACGAAGGACATGTATAGAACGTGTTATTTTTTTCGTTTTTGAGAGAGAGAGAGAGAGAGAGAGAGAGAGAGAGAGAGAGAGAGAGAGAGAGAGAGAGAGAGATGGAAGAAAGAGGGAGAAGGAGAAAGAAAGGGAAGGAAGGAAGGAAGGAAGGAAGAAGAAATGAAAAATGATGTGTAATTGATGTAAAATTGATTATGAGAGAGAGAGAGAGAGAGAGAGACTTTGTTCTGATTGGTTAAATTATCGAGTAAGTTTCCAGTTAATTGTTTTGACGCTGCAATTCTCTCTCTCTCTCTCTCTCTCTCTCTCTCTCTCTCTCTCTCTCTCTCGTTTGACTTTTACTCTTTCTCTTTTTTCTTTTTTTCCTCACTTTTCTCCTTTTCCTTCTTTCCGATTCACCTCCTCCTCCTCCTCCTCCTCCTTTTCCTCCTCCTCCTCCTCTAGTAAAGTCACTTTCTTAGATTTATAACGTCATGTATCAGAGAGAGAGAGAGAGAGAGAGAAAGAAAATAAGCCAAAAGGAATAATAAAAGAAGGTATAAAAATGAAAAAGAGGAGGGGATGGAAGAAAAAGAGGAGAAGTAGGAGGGGAGGAAGAGGAGGAGGAGGAGGAGGAGGAGGAGGAGGAGGAGGAGGAGGAGGAGGAGGAAGAAGAGGAGGAGGAGGAGGAGGAGGAGGAGGAGGAGGAGGAGGAGGAGAAGGGGGAGGAGGAGGAGGGAAAACAAATATAAAAATAAAAGGAATTGAAAAAAGGAAGTTTTTTTTTTTTTTTACAGCAGAGGAGTCAGTTCAAGGGCATTAAAAAAAGGTAACAAATGTAAAAAAAAAAAAAAAAGACCGCTTCTCACTGGTCCTAAAGAGTTAGAGGAGTGGCCGAAAGAGAGGTCAATTTCGGGAGGAGAGGTGTCCTGGTACCCTCCTCTTGAAAGAGTTCAAGTCGTAGGCAGGAGGAAATATAGATGAGGGAAGATTGCTCCAGAGTTTACCAGCGTGAGGGATGAAAGAGTGAAGATGCTGGTTAACTCTTGCGTAAGGGATTTGGACAGTAAAGGGATGAGCTTGAGTAGAAAGTCGTGTGTGGCGAGGCCGCGAGAGGGGGGGAGGAATGCAGTTCGCAAGTTCAGGAGAGCAGTCAGCGTGAAAATATCGATTGAAGATAGAAAGAGAGGAGAGGCAACATGGCGACGAAATTTAAGAGGTAGAAGACTATCCGTAAGAGGAGGAGAGCTGATGAGACGAAGAGCCTTAGACTCCACTCTGTCCAGAAGAGCTATTTGAGTGGAGCCGCCCACACACGTGAGATGCATACTCCATACGAGGGCGGACAAGGTCCCTGTAAATGGATAACAACTGTACGGGGGAGAAGAACTGGCGGAGACGGTACAGAACGCCCAGCCTCGAGGAAGCTGATTTAGTAAGAGAAGAGATATGAAGTTTCCAGTTGAGATTTTGAGTTAAGGATAGACCGAGGATGTTTAGTGTTGAAGAAGGTGACAGCTGAGTGTTGTTGAAAAATAGGGGATAGTTGTTTGGGAGATTGTGTCGAGTGGATAGGTGGAGAAACTGTGTTTTTGAGGCGTTGAAGGACACCAGGTTCCTCTTGCCCCAATCGGAAATAATAGAAAGGTCTGAGGCTAAGCGTTCTGCCGCCTCCAGCCTTGAGTCGTTAAGTTCCTGTAGGGTGGGTCTTCTATTAAAAGAAGTTGAGTAATGCAGAGTAGAGTCATCGGCGTAAGAATGGATAAGATAGTTCGTTTTGGAAAGGAGATCATCAATGAACAACAGAAAGAGAGTGGGAGATAGGACAGAACCCTGCGAAACACCACTATTAATAGGTTTAGGGGAAGAACAGTGACCGTCTACCACAGCAGAAATAGAACGGTCAGAGAGGAAACTGGAGATAAAGGTACAGAGAGAAGGATAGAAATCGTAGGAGGGTATTTTGGAAAGCAAAGATTTGTGCCAGACCCTATCAAAGGCTTTTGATATGTCCAGCGCAATAGCAAAGGTTTCACCGAAACGGCTAAGAGAGGATGACCAAGAGTCAGTTAGGAAGGCAAGGTGATCACCAGTAGAACGCCCCTTGCGGAACCCATACTGGCGATCAGATAGAAGGTCAGAAGTGGAAAGGTGCTTTTGAATCTTCCGGTTAAGGATTGATTCAAAAGCTTTAGATAGACAAGAAAGCAAAGCTATAGGACGGTAGTTTGAGGGATTGGAACGGTCACCCTTCTTAGGCACAGGCTGTATGAAGGCATACTTCCAGCAGGAAGGAAAGGTAGATGTTGACAGGCAGAGGCGAAAGAGTTTGACCAGGCAGGGTGTCAGCACGGAAGCACAGTTTTTAAGGACAATAGGAGGCACTCCATCAGGTCCATAAGCCTTCTGAGGATTGAGGCCAGAGAGGGCATAGAAAACATCATTCTTAAGAATCTCAATAACAGGCAGAGAGAGAGGCCTTAACCGTAGAAAATAGGAAAAAAAGGAAGGAAGAGTAACAGTAGAAAATAGGAAAAAGGAAGGAAGAGAGAGAGAGAGAGAATGGAGGAAAGGAGAGGAGAGGGAGAGATGGAGGAAGATGAGGAGGAGCAGGGGAGGGATGGAGGAGAGAATGGGAGGAGAGGAGAAATTGATGGGAGGAGGAAAGAGAGGAAAATAAATAAAAGGGAGGAAAGAGCGGAGAGGAAAAAGAGGAAAGCCAGAGGAGAGAGAGAGAGAGAGAGAGAGAGAGAGAGAGAGAGAGAGAGAGAGAGAGAGAGAGAGAGAGAGTAGGAAAAGAGGGAAGGGAAATTAAAATGAACTAAAATAAAAATAAAAACAGAAATTGGAAAAAGAGAGGGAGGGGAAGATGAAGATAAAGAGTGAGAGGAAAAGAGGAAATGAACATCAGAACATAAGAACATAAGAACGTTGGAGTCTGCAAGAGGCCGGTAGGCCTATACAAGGCAGCTCCTTTGACCCTAAGCTCCCGTGTATCTTACCCCACCTAATATCGCTGTCCATGAATTTATCCAATCTATTTTTGAATGTGACAATTGTATTGGCATTCACCACATGACTGCTAAGTCTATTCCACTCATCCACCACTCTGTTAGTAAACCAGTTTTTGCCTATGTCCCTGTTGAATCTGAATTTATCCAGTTTAAACCCATTACTTCGTGTCCTACCCGGTTCTCTTACCAACAAAACCTTATGAATATCTCCCTTATGAAAGCCCTTCATCCATTTATAAACCTCGATCATGTCTCCACGCACCCTTCGCTTTTCTAGAGAATGCAAGTTTAACTGTTTGAGTCTTTCCTTGTATGGCAAGTTTCTCAACCCCTGAATCATTTTAGTCATCCTCCTCTGCACTGATTCTAACATTTTGATATCCATTCTATAGTAAGGTGACCAGAACTGAACCGCATAGTCAAGATGAGGTCTAACTAATGCTAAATATATTTTGAGGAAGACTTCGGGGCTTCTGTTGCTTACGCTCCTTGAAATAAATCCCAGTACCCTATTTGCTCGATTTCTAGCTTGAATGCATTGTGCCCTTGGACGGAGATCAGAGTTCACTAAGACCCCTAAATCCCTCTCGCACCCAGACCTGCTTATGAGAGCGTCATTTAAGCAATAGTTGTGAGACGGGTTGTTCCTACCTACACTCAGAATACTGCACTTCCCTACATTGAACTCCATCTGCCATTTATCCGCCCAGTCATATAATCTGTTGAGTTCATCCTGGAGAATACTTGCGTCCTGATCCGACTCAATTACTCTACCGGAGCAAGACGTTGAGAGAGAGAGAGAGAGAGAGAGAGAGAGAACGAGGAAGAAATGAAGAGAGGAGAAAGAGAAAGAGAGGGAGGGGTAGAAAAAGATGGTGAGGAAGAAAGGAGAAGATTAGAGGAACACAAAGGAACACAAAGCAAAAACAAACAACAGCAGACCTGCTGGTCCTTACGAGGCTGTTTGTGACAAGCTACACTAACTATCTAATCAAAGATGGAAGATGAAGGACAGCAAAGGCGAAGGCTCCCTCCAGCCAAAACTGTCTGGAAAGGAAAAAGAACCATGCTGCATGGAAAAACTGCATGAGAGAGAGAGAAGAAAGAAGAGAGAAGGGGGAGATAGGAGAAGCTAAAAGGAGGAATTAAGGAGATAAGTAAAAGAAGAAAGGGGAAGTGGAGGAAAGAATTAACGGAGGAGAAAACGGGAGGGAAAGGCGGAGAAAGGAGGGAAAGAGGGAAGGAAAGAGAAAAGTAAAAGGAGAGAGAGAGAGAGGTAAGAAAGAAGAGAAGAAGAAAGGAGAAGAAAGGAAGGAGCTAAAGGTAAAGAGGGGAGGAAGGAAGGAGGGAAGATAAGTAGGGGGGGAGGGAAGGAGGGAAAGGGGGGTCATTATCTGGCCGTAAAATAATTAATTAAGGCAATGAAACAGTGTGTTTACCTGTGTTGAGGATGACCACACCTGCGCCTTCCTCTCTCTCTCTCTCTCTCTCTCTCTCTCTCTCTCTCTCTCTCTCTCTTTCATACTTAAATTCGTATAAAAAGACAAAAAACTGCACACACACACACACACACACACACACACACACACACACACACATAGCGGACAAGTGTGTGTGTGTGTGTGTGTGTGTGTGATTTGAAGGGATGACAGGAAGAGAGAGAGAGAGAGAGAGAGAGAGAGAGAGATAGTGCCTTCAAATGTCTTAATTAAAGGTGTGCTGGAGGGCAGAGGTAAACACACACACACACACACACACACATACACACACACACACACACACACACACACACACACACACACACACACACACACGCACACACAAAGGCACTAGAAATCCCACATTGTTATTATTACTGTCTATTATTATTATTATTATTATTATTATTATTATTATTATTATTATTATTATTATTATTATTCCTTTTTGTTTTATTTTTATTGTTATTTTATTGTTGATAGTGCCAAGCGTAGTAGTATTCCCTTCTCTCTCTCTCTCTCTCTCTCTCTCTCTCTCTCTCTCTCTCTCTCTCTCTCTCTCTCTCTCTCTCTCTCTCTTTCTCCCCTTCAGAGGCAGTCCAAGTCTCTTTTATGTATGTTAATTACTTATGCAAATTACCCTCTCTCTCTCTCTCTCTCTCTCTCTCTCTCTCTCTCTCTCTCTCTCTCTCTCTCTCTCTCTCTAAAAGAGAGAGAGAGAGAGAGAGAGAGAGAGGGGGGGGAAGGTGTGATGGTTTTGTTTGTTTATGTAAGCGTGTGTGTGCGTGTGTGTGTGTGTGTGTGTGTGTGTGTGTGTGTGTGTGGTAGTAGTAGTATAAAAAAAAATCCGTTTCATTCCGTTTGTCCACTCGCGAACGTCGATGTGGCACCTGCGCATTGTTAGTTCGTGATTGTGTAAAGATCAGCTTTATATTTTCAGTGATGTATTTGAATGTTTGTGTATACAAAAAACCCTCAAGCCATCGTATATGAACCGCACACAG
>NC_066540.1:6481461-6496461 GCF_024679095.1 Eriocheir sinensis | reverse complement strand
AATTCCTATAACATTACATTATATGGCGGCACTAGTTTGTAGGCTAAAGGGAACATAGCTGGTATCCCCTATCTGAAAACCTAACCTGTTCACAAATTGTTCAGCCACTGGTTCACAAACAGTTTATATTGTCGCCGGTGTGTGAACTGCTGAGGCAGCTGACCGGACGCAAGGAGACGGTTCCATATCTGCACGTAAGTGTTTATAAACTGCCTCTGGTAGTGAGTCGTCCGGCATCGCTGTACCGCCAGAGCCGTGGGAGCCGCCTCCGCTGACCGGGTGTTGGCTGTCACTTCCCGCTCCGGCTGGCGCAGCGTCCTCAGGTGCTCCACTCCCTCCTGCTGTATTTTGTACAGAGTGGTGAGGCCGGCCACGTCTCGCCGGTGTTGGAGGGTCTGCAGGGTCGGTTGGTGCTCCGGTTGTCGATCCGTGATGATCCTCCACTCCCTCTCCTGGACCTTGTCGAGGAGCGCGAGATGGGTACTGGCAGCTCCCCCCCACGTAAGGCACGAATACTCAAGGGAGGATCGGATTTGTGCCTTGTATAAGACCTCGCGCCCTCGACTGTCCATCAGCCAGGAGATTCGACGTAAGGACGTCAGCTTCCGTAAGGCTGCCCTTGCCAGCTGCCTGGAGTCATATGTGAGGCCCAGCACCTCCACTTCCTCACGTGGCGTCAGCTTGAGTCCCTCGAATTCAAGCTCCACAGGTGTCCTGGCCACTACCAGCAGCTGAGTTTTTGCTGGGGCAAACTTCACTTGCCACTTACTCCCCCAATCTGCAATTCTCCGGAGTGTGGCTCTTAGTTGGCGTGCTGCCTGGGCCTCTCCTCCTGGCTCTATTTTGTGAGTCAAAGAGATGTCATCGGCGAACGCTTTGGCACTAGGAACAAGATGGAGGAGGTCATTTATGTACATGTTCCATAGAAGTGGCCCGATGACGCTGCCTTGTGGCACGCAGGTGTGGATCCGTTGTGGGGAGGACTTGTGCCCATTCAGGACCACTTGAAGGTGGCGTTCCTCTAAGTAATTTTTCATCAGGCACAGAAGCTTTCCCTCCAATCCGGCTGCTCTCATTTTTTCTAATAGGGCGGTGTGCCACACTCGGTCAAATGCGCCCTCAATGTCTAGTGCCCGAGCAGCAGTGGCTCTTCCTTGGTCCAGCTGTGAACTCCATTCGTTAAATAGTAGTAGGTGGAGATCGGCTGCTGACCGGTTTTTCCTTAAGCCGAACTGCCTGGCACTCAACAGATAGTGCCTATCCAGGTGTCTGGTGATCCGCTCAGCCACTATTCCCTCCAACACTTTTGCCACTGCTGATAGGAGGGACACCGGCCTGTAGTTCCTCACGTCCGTTCGGTCGTTCTTCTTGTGCACAGGAACAACATGGCTAGTCTTCCACTTCTGCGGCCAGGTGGAAGTATGTAGGCAGTGGTTGAATATCTTGGAGAGGGGAAGAGCGAGTTCCTTGGCACACTGACGCAGGAGGCGGGGGCTGATATTGTCCGGGCCAACAGCCTTATATGCGTCTAAGGTCTTCAGTGCCAGATACACCTCCTCCTCTTTTCCTTCCTTCCTTCTCTTTCTTTCTTCACGTTTTTAATTTTCTTTTTTGCAATATTTTTTCCCTAACACTTTTCTCCCTTTTCTTCCTCCTCCCTTTCCTTTCCCTCCTTTTCCTTTCCTTTCCCTTTCCCTTTCCTCTCCCTCCGTCAACCTTCCCTTTTTATTTTTCTTCCTTTTCCCTCCCTTTCCATTTTCCGTCCCTCCTTTCCTTTCCCTTCCTTTTCTCCCTCTCTCTCATTTCTTCCTCTCTTGTATTTGTCTTCCCATCCTCTTCCTTCTTTCCCTCTCCCTCTTCTTCCTCTTTTCTCTCTTGTCCTTCCTTCCTTTCTTCCTTCCTTTCTCACTTTCTCTTTAACTTTGTCACATTTATCACGTTTTTTTTATATTCCTCTTTTCAGTATTTATCTAACTTAGCTCATCTTTATTTTATCTTTCCTCTTGATTTCCTTTTCCTCTTTCTCTTCCTCTTTCTCCTCTTCCTCTTCCTTCGTCTCTTCCTCTCCAAACACTTTATTGTATGTTTCTCCTTCCTTTTATCTTCTCCTCTTCCTTCTCCTCTTTCTTTTCCTCTTCATCTTCTCCTCTTCCTCTTTTCCTCTTTCTCTTCCTCTTTCTCTTCCTTTTCCTCTTTCTCTCTCCTTTACTGTATCTTTCTCCTTCCTTTCCTCTTCTCTTCCTTTTCCTCTTCTTTTTCCTCTTCCTCTTTTTCTTCTCCTCTTCCTCTTCCTCTTATCTTCCTCTCCTCTCTATCTCCCCTTCCTATCTTTTCTCTTTGAACTTACTATTTTATTTTTCAGAATATAAAACAGTTTTCTTTTTTTATATATATTTTCAAACTCGTCTGTTTTTTTTTTCCATTTTTTCTTTTCCTTTTTTTTCTTTTCCTTTTCCATCTTTCCTTCCTTCCCCATTCTCTTTTTCTTCCCTTTCTTCTTCTATCCATTCCTATATTTTCTCCTCCCTTTTCCTCTTTTTCCTTCCCCATCTTCCCTTTCTTCCCTTCTCTTTCCTTCCCTTCTTCTTCTATCCCTTGCAGTTTTTTTCTCCTTCCTTTTCTTTCTTTTCCTTCGTAATCTTCCCTCTTTTTCCCTTCCTCTTTTTTCCTTCTTCTTCTTCTTCTTCTCTTCATCTTTCTCTTCCTCTCCATCTCTACTGCTCTTTTCTTTCTCTCTTTCTATTATTCCTCTTTTCTCCCCTTCTTCTTCTCTCCATCTTTCTCTTCCTCTCTCTATCTCTATCTCTCGGTGTTCTTTCTCTTTTCTCTCCTTCTTCTTCTCTCCTTCTTCCTCTCTCTCTCTCTCTCTCTCTCTCTCTCTCTCTCTCTCTCTCTCTCTCTCTCTCTCTCTCTCTCTCTCTCTCTCTCTCTCTCTCTCTCTCTCTCTCTCTCTCTCTCTCTCTCTCTCTCTCTCTCCTTCCTCGTCTCTCCCTTCCCCTTCCTTCCTTTTCATTTTCAACTTTTTTTCAGAATACAAAAACTTATTTTCCTTTTTTTATATTTTTTTTAGTTTTTTCCCTTTTTTTCCTTCCCTTCCTCTCCCTTCTTCTCCTCTCCCCCTCTTCTTCCTCTAGTCTCTCCCTTCCCCCACTTTTCCCTTCCCTTCCCTTCCCTTCCCTTCCCTTCCTTTCCTCCTCCCTTCCTTTCCCTTCCCCTCCCCTTCCCTTCCCTTCCGCTCTCTTCCTTTCTTCATCTCCCTTCCCTTTCCTTCCCCTCCCTTCCCTTCCCTTCCCCTCCCCTTCCTTCCCTTCCCTTCCCCTCCCTTCCCTTCCCCTCCCCTTCCTTCCCTTCCTTTCCCTTCTCTTCTCCTCCTCTTTCCCTCCTCTCCCTTCCTCTCTTTTCCCCTCTTTTTCCTCTAATCTCTCCCTTTCCCCACCTTTTCCTTCCTCCTTCCCTTCCTCCCTCCCCTTCCTTCCTTCCTTTCCCTCCTCTTCTCCTCCTCTTTCATTCCTCTCCCTTCCTCTCTTTTTCCCCTCTTTTTCCTCTAATCTCTCCCTTTCCCCACCTTTTCCTTCCCCTCCCTTCCCTTCCCCTCCCTCCCCTTCCTTCCCTTCCTTTCCCTCCTCTTCTCCTCTTTCATTCCTCTCCCTTCCTCTCTTCTCCCCCTCTTCTTCCTCTAATCTCTCCCTTTCCCCACCTTTTCCTTCCCCTCCCTTCCCTTCCATTCCCTTCCTTCATCTCCCTTCCCTTCCCTCCTCCTCCTCTCCCCTCCTCTTCTCCTCCTCTTCCCTCATCCCATCTTTTTTTCCTCAACTTTTTTTTTCATTTATAACATTTTTTTGGTTCCTCCTGTGTCCCCCCTTTCCTCTCCCTTTCCACCCTTCATCTTCTCTCCCTTTCTCTTCTCTCATCTTTATTTATCAGAATATAAAATTGATTCCTTATACATATTAATTTTTCTCTTCTTTTTTCAGAATATAAAATCGATACATATCAATTTTTTTTCTTTATTTTTTTTCTTTCTCCTCTTTTCCTCCCCTCCCTCCTTTTTACCTTCCCCTGTTTGTTTCCTTCCCCCCTCCCCCCCCCCCTCTCTCTCCCTTCCCTATTACGTTAACACACACTCACTCACACACACACACACACACACACACACACACACACACACACAACATTTGTAATTTTTCTCCTCTCTTTCCTTCCCCCTTTCCTTCCCTCTTCCTTTTTTTTCCATACTTTTTCTCTCTCTCTCTCTCTCTCTCTCTCTCTCTCTCTCTCTCTCTCTCTCTCTCTCTCTCTCTCTCTCTCTCTCTCTCTCTCTCTCTCTCTCTCTCTCTCTCTCTCTCTCTCTCTCTCTCTCTCTCTCTCTCTCTCTCTCTCTCTCTCTCTCTCTCTCTCTCTCTCTCTCTCTCTCTCTCTCTCTCTCTCTCTCTCTCTCTCTCTCTCTCTCTCTCTCTCTCTCTCTCTCTCTTATCTTTTCTTTCGCTCAATTTCTTTCATTTTTTTATATATTTTTAAACATCAATTTTTTTTTCAGGTTTTTTTCCTTTTCTTTCTCTCTCTCTCTTGCTTTCCCTCTCCTCCCTTCCTTTCCCCTCTCCTCCCTTCCTCTCCTTTCCTCTTCTCTCCTTCTCCTCCCCTCGTCTCTCTCTCCCCTTCCTCTCATTTCTTTCTCTTTCAACACTATTTTTTTTTTCAGGATATAGAACTTTTAAATTCTTTTCAGTAAATATTTTGAAACCACTTTTTTTGCAGTTTCTTTCCTTTTTCTCTCCCCTTTCTTTCCCCTCCCTTCTCTTTCCCCTCCCTTCTCTGCCCTCTCTCTTTCCCCTCCCTTCTCTGCCCTCTCTCTTTCCCTCCCTCCTTCTCCTTACACACAAACCATCATATTTTTTTTCATAGTCTTTTTCTTCTTCCTTTCCCTTTCCTTCCTTCTTCCCATCTTCTGCAGTTTTCCTTCCTTTTCTCTCCCCTTTCTCTCCCCTCCCTTCTCTCCCCTTTCTCTTTCCCTCCCTCTCCCTCCCTCCCCTTACTCACACTCAATTTTTTTTTTCATAGTCTTTTCCTTCTTTCTTTTTTCTCCCTTTCCTTCCTTCTTCACTTCTTCTGCAGTTTTCTCCCTTTCCTTCCTTCTTCCCTTCTTCTGCAGTTTTCCTCCCTTTTCTCTCCCTTTCTTTCCCCTCCCTTCTCTCCCCTTTCTCTTTCCCCCCCTCTCTCTCCTTACACACAAACCATCATAATTTTTTTCCTTTACTTTACTTTCCCTTTCCTTCCTTCTTCCCTTCTTCTGCAGTTTTCTCCCTTTCCTCTCCCTTTTTTCCCCTCCCTTCTCCTCTTCCCTTTCCCTCCCTCTCTGTCCTTACACACAAACCATCATATTTTTTTTCATTATTTTTTTTCCTTTCTTTTCCCCTTTCCTTCCTTCCCTTCTTCTGGACTTCCTTCCCTTTTCTTTCTTTCCCCTCCCTTCTCTCCCCTTTCTCTTTCCCTCCCTCCCTGTCCTTACACACACACCGTCATATTTTTTTCATAGTCTTTTTCTCCTTTTTCCTTCCCTTTCCTTCCTTCTTGCCTTCTTCTGCCTTCCCTTCCTCTCTCCTTCCTTTTTTTTTCAACTCCTTTCCTTTTTATATATAATTTTTAAACCTTCTTTTTCTATCCCTTTCCTTTCCTTTTCCCCTTCTCTCTTCCTTTCCTCTTTCCCCCTCTTCTCTTCCTCTTCCTATCTCCTCTTCCTCTTTCAACTTTATTATTATTTTTTTCAGAATATAAAATGAATTCGTTTTTGCATATATATTTCTCTAACTTTTTCTCTTTTTCTTTTTCCTTTCCTCTCCCTTTCTCCTCCTTTTTTTCTTTTTCTTTCACCTCCTCCTCCTCCTCCTTTCCCCTCCCCTTCCCTTTTCTCTTTCCTCTTCCCTCCCCTTCCCCCTTTTTCTCCTTTCGTTCCTCTCCCTTTCCTTCCCCTTTCCTTTTTTTTGGTAAATATTCCTAAAACCATTACAATTATTATGTTCTTGCACTTTTCTCCTGTTTCTCTCCCCTTTCTTTCCTCCCCTTCCGCTCTCCCCTTCCCCTTCCCTTCCCTTCCTCTCCTTTCGCTTCCTCAACTTTCTCTTCCTCTCCTTTCTCTCTCTCTCTCTCTCTCTCTCTCTCTCTCTCTCTCTCTCTCTCTCTCTCTCTCTCTCTCTCTCTCTCTCTCTCTCTCTCTCTCTCTCTCTCTCTCTCTCTCTCTCTCTCTCTCTCTCTCCCCTTCCTATCTCTCTCACTCATCTTTATATTTTTTTTCAGAATATAAATCTAATTTATATTTTTCCTTCGCATATATTTCAAAACAATCTATTTTTTTCAACTTTTTATTTTTTTTCTCTTCCTTTTTCTCTCTTTTCCTCCCCTTCCTTTTTCCTCCCCCGCCCTTCCTATCCTATACTCTCCTTACCTCTCAAAACACCCTTCTTCCTTTCCCCTCCTCTTCTCCTCCTCCTCCCTCATCCCATCATTTTCTTTTATTTTTATTTTCATGTCCCTCCTCCCTTCCTCCCTCCCCCCCTCTCCCTTCCTCCCTTTCCCCATCCCTCCCCGCCCCTTCACACGCAGTTTTCTTTTTTTTCTTCTTCTTTTTCCCTCTTTTCCTCCTCTTTCCTTCCTCTTCTCTCCACCTCCCTTCCTTCTCCACGTCCCCACCATGTCTCTCTCTCTCTCTCTCTCTCTCTCTCTCTCTCTCTCTCTCTCTCTCTCTCTCTCTCTCTCTCTCTCTCTCTCTCTCTCTCTCTCTCTCTCTCTCTCTCTCTCTCTCTCTCTCTCTCCTCTCCTTCCCTCCCACTTTACCTTCCTCCTTTCCCTCTCTCTTCTCTCCCTCCCCCCTTCCCATCTTACACCCCTTTTTTTTCCTCCTCTTCCTCCCCTTTTCCCTCCACCTCAACCTCGTCCCCCCTGTTCTTCCCTCCACCTTACCTACCTTACCCCACTCCCTCTCTTCTCTTCCTCCTCTCTCCCATATCTAACACACCTCTCTTTTTTTCCCTCTCTCCTCTCCCCTCCTCCCTCCTCCTTACATCCCCCCTCCCTCCCCCCACTTACACCCCCATCCCCCCCCCCTCTTCCCCAACAGCGAAATATAGTCTATATGTATATCAAAACAATTACAGCTAAGCGGCTTACAGATTAATACTCCGACCAGCGCTACCCGGCAACCCGCACCCGATGACGTCACGCGAATTCGGCTCTCTGATTGGCTGGGCGTGGGTTCGGGTTGATTTGGGTTGATTTCGGTTGGGTTGGGTTGCTGGATTGTTGTTGTCATTGGTTGATATTTGTTGTGGTGGTGGTGAATGTTAAGTGTGGTTTGTGTGTGTTTGTGTGTGTGTGTGTGTGTGTGTGTGTGTGTGTGTGTGTGTATTTTAGTTGTTGTTGTTGTTGTTGTTGTTGCGGTTGTTGTTGTTGTTGCTGTTGTTGTTTTTGTTTTTGTTGTTGTTGTTGTTTTATGCATTCATTATTACTACGTCTACAGAGAGAGAGAGAGAGAATCCTCACCCTCTCTCTCTCTCTCTCTCTCTCTCTCTCTCTCTCTCTCTCTCTCTCTCTCTCTCTCTCTCTCTCTCTCTCTCTCTCTCTCTCTCTCTAGAGAAGAAAAAAAAAGTGAGAGGTAACCTGCAGAGAAAGAGCATCCTCCCTCCTCCTCCTCCTCATCCTCCTCCTCCTCTTCCTCATTAATTCCTCCGCCTCATTACCTTAAGGCGTAGGAAGGTTCCCGTTTTCTTTGTACAACGAAAACGAACTATTAGAGGGGGGACATTGTTGTTTGTTTGTGTGTGTGTGTGTGTGTGTGTGTGTGTGTGTGTGTGTGTGTGTGTGTGTGTGTGTGTGTGTGTGTGTGTGTTATTTTCCTTTATCTTTATGCGTTTGTTTTTGCGTCTGTGTGTGTTTAAATTCCTTCTTTCTCTTTTTCTTTCTTTAATCTCTCTCTCTCTCTCTCTCTCTCTCTCTCTCTCTCTCTCTCTCTCTCTCTCTCTCTCTCTCTCTCTCTCTCTCTCTCTCTCTCTCTCTCTCTCTCTCTCTCTCTCTCTCTCTCTCTCTCTCTCTCTCTCCTTATGAATATGGAGGTAAATTGCATCATAATTCTTTTTTAATAACCTGAAGTGTGTGAGTGTGTGTGTGTGTGTGTGTGTGTGTGTGTGTGTGTGTGTGTGTGTGTTAGAGAACAGGCAGAGAGAGAGAGAGAGAGAGAGAGAAGAAGAGAGAGAGAGAGACAAGATATACACACACACACACACACACACACACACACACACACAGAGAGAGAGAGAGAGAGAGAGAGAGAGAGAGAGAGAGAGAGAGAGAGAGAGACAGTGGATCAAACATTAGCTGAGCATTGCAATCAGGCGCACCAACAAACAAACACACAAACAAACAAACAAACAGGAAGAGAGAGAGAGAGAGAGAGAGAGAGAGAGAGAGAGAATAAAACCCAATTGATTTATCCATAACTATTTTTTATCAAGACTTATTAATAAAAAAATATTAAAATATAAACTTGGTCATTCATTAGCAAAGAAAAAAAATAATAGAAGCGAAAAATAAACTAATGAATGAAAAAAGAAAAAAAAGAAAAAATGAACCGAGGGGAAAAATTTGAGTGAAGAAGGGGGAGGAGGAAGAATTACATAGAATTACATAGAAAATCAGACCACACAGACCCCATGGTCCAGACTAGGTGGTCTTACCTTAAACCTAAGTGATTTTACATTAATCAGATGGCTCCAAAACGTTGCTTTTCTACTCTAGTTAATATTAAGTTCAAGGAAGTGACGGTCGAGCTTATTTTTAAAGGAGTCAATCGTGTTACACTGGACCACTGACGGTGGGAGCTTATTCCATTCTCGCACTACAACGTTGGTGAAGAAAAATTTGGTGCAGTCTGAATTTACTTGTCTACATTTGAGTTTTATGCCATTGTTCCTCGTTCGCAAAGTGTCATCGATCATAAACAATTTTGTTCCGTCTACATTCGTTAAACCATTAAGTATTTTAAAACATTCGATCAGTTTTCCTCGGAGGCGACGTTTCTCAAGAGAGAACATGTTAAGGGTGGAAAGCCTTTCTTCGTAGGATTTGTTGCGCAAGGAAGGGATCATTTTTGTTGCTCGACGCTGAACACCTTCTAGTTTAGCAATGTCCTTTGCATGGTGGGGAGACCAAAACTGTACCGCATATTCCAAGTGGGGTCTGACTAAACTATTGTAGAGCGGAAGTATTACATCTTTGTTCTTGAATAAAAAGTTCCTTTTAATGAAGCCCAACATTCTGTTCGCTTTATTTGCTGCATCGATGCATTGATGTGAGAATTTGAGGTTTGACGCGATTTTGACCCCCAGGTCCTTAACGCATTTAACGCTTGTGAGTTTAACGCCGCGCATTTCGTAATCGAACTTCTTATTTTTTGTTCCAACTTGAAGGACCTGGCACTTGTCTACGTTAAAGGGCATCTCCCATCTATCCGACCAAGCTGAAATTTTGTGCAAATCCTCTTGGAGGCTTTGCCTGTCTTCGTCAGTGAGAACCGAGTTACCAATCTTTGTGTCGTCTGCAAATTTACTAATGCGATTATTGAGTCCAACATCCACATCGTTGATGTAAATAATGAAGAGCACTGGGCCAAGAACCGAGCCCTGAGGGACGCCACTAGTGACCGGCGCCGACTCTAAGTTAAATCCGTCAATCACTACTCTTTGTTGTCTGTTGCTCAATCAATTCGCGATCCATTGGTTTACTTGACCGTCAATGCCTATTTGCTTTAATTTATATAAATTAATTTATGATGTGGGACTTTATCAAACGCTTTCTGGAAATCAAGATAGACTACGTCCAATGATTTGGTTACGTCATAAACTGAGAAGAGATCGTTATAAAAGGTTAGTAGGTTTGACAGGCAGGATCTTTTGTTACGGAAGCCATGTTGTGAATCCCCAATTAATGAGTGGCTTTCGAGGTAACTCACAATTTTGTCTCTAATTATGCTCTCGAGTAGCTTACCTACAATTGAAGTTAGACTAATGGGCCTGTAATTACCTGGTATTTTTTTGTCTCCTTTCTTAAAAATCGGTGTCACGTTAGCCTTTTTCCAATCCGAAGGGACGATGCCTTGTCGCAAGGACATATTGAATACGGTAGTGAGGGAGGAGAGTATTTCGCTCTTTGTTTCTTTAAGCAGTATAGGATATACTTTGTCGGGTCCGGGACTTTTATTTGTTTTAAGGGGAGCGTCGGCCATGTTCTAAGATATTATCAGAGGATCACCATTTTCTCACAGGTGATGTGTACCTTGAGTAGGAACATCATGTACAGTTTTGGTGAAGATTTGTTGAAAAAAAAAATTTATGAATTTTTTTTCAAAAATTTCAAAATTTTGAAATTGAAAAAAAGCATATTTAGAGTTTAGATAGCTCAAAAATAAAAACACCACTGGAACGGGCATACAAAATAAGTGTATTCCTAGAGATTACTTTTCCATTTTCTTTTTTTTTTTTTTTTTTTTTTGTTTCTTCAAAGTTTAAACTTAGAAAATTTATATAAAAAATTTGATGATGTTTATCCAGATTCTGATCACTAGCATTTATAGCTAATTTTTCTCTCTTTCCAACGCTATCTTTATGTTTGTGCAAGGTCCATAAATAACTTAGAAATATCAAATAAATGCGCGTGTGACCCTGTTTTGAGAAAACGAAGGAAAACTAAATTTATCGATCGCCCATCGATTCTGCTCTCCGATGACAATGTATTGGTAATGAATGTCAATGTAACTCTAACCCTGTGTAAAAAAATATCCTCTATTGCAAAAATTACGGACATAAAAGCACTGATTCATGTATGCATATTTTGGCGCGTAAAGCGCTCTGTATGGCAACACTACCAGATATTTAAAGGGCCGCCAGACCGCGCGAGGATTTAAATTTTAAAAAACTAACCTCGCCACGTGACACCCCATTGTATCCCTGGTATGATGAGCCCATAAAGTGAATTTCGAGGAATTAAAAATATTCATCAAAAATACCCCCCCAGACGCTCCCCTTAAGTAAATGGAGAGCTTTAAGGACTTAAGGGTTGTTATTTCAAAATAAGGCAATGCATGCTCGAGATTTACAATAGTACTGGTGTTGGTGGTAGTGGGAGGACTGTTCGTATTAAACACCGAGGAAAAGTAATTGTTTAAGAGGTTTGCAATGTGTTGGCTGTCAGTCACTAGTGCACCGTCGCTGTTTGTTAAAGGTCCAATACCACTTTTGATCGCCTTTCTGTTGTTTATGTAACTGAAGAAAGATTTCGGATTATTTTTACAGTTGGCTGCAATATTTTCTTCATATCTACGCTTTGCCTGACCTACTAGTCTTTTTACTCGTCGCCTGGCATCATTATAAAGTCTAATATTTTCGGGCGTGCTTTGTTCTTTCTTTAACCTGTAAAACAATTTTCTCTCATTGACTGATTGTTTAGTTTCCCTATTAAACCACGGTGGGCTTTTATTAGTGTTAATTCGCTTCTCGCACAAGGGGACGAATGTGTTCTGCTGAGTGAGTAAGTGATTTTTAAAGCTTAGCCAGGCTTCCTCTACGTTGCCGTCATCTGATAGTTGTATTTCTGTTTTTTTTTGTTTTATTTAGTTAGCTCTTTGAAATTGGGCACCTTTACTTTATTTTCAGTCACTGATGTTTGAGCCTAATGTCGACGCGTTAATTCTATGATCGCAAGAACCGAGCGAGGTGTACCGTGACATTGACTAGGTTACTTTGGGTCGTTTTAACAAGTTGTTTTATGTTATTTTTTTATTTTTGGCTCAGAAACCATTTGGAAAACCACTTGGCTTAGATAGGAGGAGGAGGAGGAGGAGGAGGAGGAGGAGGGGAAGTAGGAGTCTGTAGTGGAATAGGAGGAGGAGGAGGAGGAGGAGGGGGGAAGTAGGAGTCTGTAGTGGAAGAGGAAGAGGTGGAGGAGGAGGAGGAGGAGGAGGAGGAGGGGAAGTAGGAGTCTGTAGTGGAATAGGAAGAGACGGAGGAGGAGGAGGAGGAGTAGGAATATAATAACAGTAATAGTATGATCAGAAGAACACGAAGAAAAGTAGAAAGAAAATAAATGATATATATAGAAGAGGAGGAGGAGGAGGAGGAGGAAGAGACATTGATGGAGAAAGAGGTAGTGAAGGTGATGGTGGTGGTTTAATATTAGTAGTAGTAGTAGTAGTAGTGGTGGTGGTGGTGGTGGTAATAAGTGGAAGAGGTGGTAGTGATGGTGTTGACAGTGGGTGGACGAGGAGAGTGGATCAGGAAGAGGAGGTGGTTGGTGGTGGGCGGTGGAGAGGCAGACAGCTAAAAGTTTTTTTGTTTTTTTTTACAACAAAGGAGACAGCTCAAGGGCACAAAAAAGGAAAAAAATAATTAAAAAAAGCCCGCTACTCGCTGCTCCTAAAAATAATCCAAAGAGGTGGCCGAAAGAGGGGTCAATTTCGGGAGGAGAGGTGTCCTGATACCCTCCTCTTGAAAGAGTTCAAGTCGTAGGCAGGAGGAAATACAGATGAAGGAAGATTGTTCCAGAGTTTACCAGCGGGAGGGATGAAAGAGTGGAGAACAGTGACCGTCTACCACGGCAAAGATAGAACGGCTGGAAAGGAAACTGGAGATAAAGGAACAGAGAGAGGGATAGAATCCGAAAGAGGGGAGTTTAGAAAGCAAAGACTTGTGCCAGACTCTATCGAAGGCTTTCGATATGTGTAGCGCAACTGAGAAAGCTTCACCGAAACGGTTAAGGAAGGATGACCAAGAATCAGTTAAGAGAACAATAAGATCGCCAGTAGAACGCCCCTTGCGGAACCCATACTGGCGATCTGATAGAAGGTTAGAAGTGGAAAGGTGCTTTTGAATCTTCCGGTTAAGGATAGATTCAAAAGCTTTAGATAGACAGGAAAGTAAAGCTATTGGGGGGTAGTTTGAGAGATTAGAACGGTCACCCTTCTTAGGCACAGGCTGTACGAAGCCGGAGTTCCAGGAGGAAGGAAAGGTAGATGTTGATAGGCAGAGACGAAAGAGTTTGACCAGGCCGGGTGTCAGCACGGAAGCACAGTTTTTAAGTACAATAGGAGGCACTCCATTGGTGTTGGTGGAAAAGTTGAAGAATGTGAGAATCTAGTAAAGCTGAAACAAAAAAACTTAAGAAATGGAAATCTGAAAAAAAAGGTCAAGGATAATTTTTAAAAGAAAGGAAGAATGAAAAGATAAGATATGGAAGACATGAAGTTAGGCAAATGGAGTCGGTACAAAGGGAAAAAGTGAAGGTGGAGGATTGACAATTATAAAAGGTGGAGGATTGAAAATGATACAAGGTGGAGGATTGAAAATGATACAAGGTGGAAGATTGAAAATGATACAAGGTGGAGGATTGAAAATGATACAAGGTGGAGGATTGAAAATGATACAAGGTGGAGGATTGAAAATGATACAAGGTGGAGGATTGAAAATGATACAAGGTGGAGGATTGAAAATGATAAAAGGTGGAAGATTGAAAATGATAGAAGGTGGAAGATTGAAAATGATAAAAGGTGGAAGATTGAAAATTATAAAAGGTGGAAGATTGAAAATGATAGAAGGTGGAAGATTGAAAATGATAAAAGGTGGAAGATTGAAAATTATAAAAGGTGGAGGATTGAAAATTATAAAAGGTGGAAGATTGAAAATGATAGAAGGTGGAAGATTGAAAATGATAAAAGGTGGAAGACTGAAAATGATAAAAGGTGGAAGATTGAAAATGATAGAAGGTGGAAGATTGAAAATGATAAAAGGTGGAAGACTGAAAATGATAGAAGGTGGAGGATTGAAAATTATAAAAGGTGGAAGATTGAAAATTATAAAAGGTGGAAGATTGAAAATGATAGAAGGTGGAAGATTGCAAATTATAAAAGATGGAAGATTGAAAATGATAAAAGGTGGAAGATTGAAAATGATAGAAGGTGGAAGATTGAAAATGATAAAAGGTGGAAGATTGAAAATTACAAAAGATGGAAGATTGAAAATGATAAAAGGTGGAAGATTGAAAATGATAAAAGGTGGAAGATTGAAAATGATAAAAGGTGGAAGATTGAAAATGATAAAAGGTGGAAGATTGAAAATGATAAAAGGTGGAAGATTGAAAATGATAAAAGGTGGAAGATTGAAAATGATAAAAGGTGGAAGATTGAAAATTACAAAAGATGGAAGATTGAAAATGATAAAAGGTGGAAGATTGAAAATGATAAAAGGTGGAAGATTGAAAATGATAAAAGGTGGAAGATTGAAAATTACAAAAGATGGAAGATTGAAAATGATAAAAGGTGGAAGATTGAAAATGATAAAAGGTGGAAGATTGAAAATGATAGAAGGTGGAAGATTGAAAATGATAAAAGGTGGAAGATTGAAAATGATAAAAGGTGGAAGATTGAAAATGATAAAAGGTGGAAGATTGAAAATGATAAAAGGTGGAAGATTGAAAATTATAAATGGTGGAGGATTGAAAAGGATACAAGGTGGAAGATTGAAAATTATAAATGGTGGAGGATTGAAAATTATAAAAAGTGGAAGATTGAAAAAAAATGGAAGTGTAAATAAAAAAATGGCGGAAAATTTTAAAGCAGAAAATTGAAAATTGAAAAACCTGAAAGAAAAGGAAGAAGATTAAAAAAAAAACTGGAAGAATGAAAAGCCTAAAAAGAAAATAGGTATTATGTTAAAGAAAAAAATGTAAAAAAATGAAAGACCGGAAAATTGAAAATGGTGAAAAAAATGAACTTGGGAAAAATAATTAACAGCAAACAAAATATAAACAAAGAACAGCAAACAAAAGATAAACAAAAAAACATAAATAAAAACTGACAAAACTTGAAACCTCCTCTGTAGTAGAAACATAAAATAAAAAAAGGAACAAAAAAAGTCTACCTCCTGATAAACAAACACAAACAAACAAACAAACAAACAAAATTAA
>NC_066540.1:6471461-6478961 GCF_024679095.1 Eriocheir sinensis | reverse complement strand
CACTTCTATTAGATCGCCTCGCATTCTTTGTTTTGATAGGCTGAATAAATTTACTTCTTTAAGCCTTTGTTCATATGACAAATTTCTCAACCTAGGAATCATCTTTGTTACTCTTCGTTGGACCCGTTCCAACTTTTATATGTCTTTTCTATAGTAGGGAGACCAAAACTGTACACAGTACTCTAGACGAGGTCGAACCAACGAATTATACAGTTTAATATTACTTTTTCTGATTTATTAGTAAAGACTCGTCCGATGAAGCCAACCAATTTGTTTGTAGTTTTAACTACCTCTGAACAATGCTGACCGGGCTTTAAATCGCTTGATATAGTGATTCCAAGATCCTTTTCTTTACTTACTGCAGAAAGTTGTTGGCCATTCATTACGTACCGAACGCGATTGTTATTTTTTCCGATGTGCAACACTTTACATTTGTCAACGTTAAATTTCATTTGCCATTGATTGGCCCAACGTGCAAGTCGATCTAGATCTGATTGTAAAGCTTCTTCGTCGAGTGTCGCAGTTACTTTACTAGCAATTTTTGTGTCATCAGCAAATTTTGATACTTTGCAAGTGAGCCCATCATCGATATCATTAACATAAATTAAGAAGAGCATGGGGCCAAGCACTGATCCTTGAGGTACGCCGCTTTTGACATCGAGCCAAAAGGAGGAGGAGGAACGCAGAGAAAGGAGATGAAGGAGGAAAAGAAGGAATAGGAAAAAGAAAAATGGGCGTAAAAGACGGAAAAGACAAAGTGGAGGAGGAGGAGGAGGAGGAGGAGGAGGAGGAAGAAGAATAAAAGAGACCGATAAGTAAGATAGACATAGATAAAACATTGATGAAAAGGAAGATTAAAAAAAACTAATATGAAAGTTAGGAAAGAGAGAAGAAAAAAGAAAGGGAAGAGGAGGAAGAGAGAACAACATGAACAGGAAGAAGAAGAAGAAGAAGAAGAAGAAGAAGAAGAAGAAGAAGAAGAAAGGAGGAGGAGAAAGAAAAACAAAAGAACATAAATGGGTAAAAAAAAGTAACATTGCAAATACATTAAGAAAGACGGAAGCGATAAAGAAATAAAGAAGAGAAGAAGGAAGAAGAGGAGCAGAGGAAGAAATAAAAGAAAAAAAAAGAACAACAAAAAAAAGAGGAAAAGGAGGAGGTAGAGGGGAGAGAGAGATCGGTAAGGGTAGTTCTCGTAGTGTTGCTGAAGGGACCAGGAGGAGGAGGAGGAGGAGGAGGAGGAGGAGGAGGAGGAGGGAAGGTGGTAATGAGAGAGGACACGCCACACACCTGTAATTAGGACACCTGGGGGCCGCGCAGGTGAGGTGAGGCGTTATTGTTATGGTTATAGGGGGGAGGAGGTGGAGGAGGAGGTGGAGGAGGAGGAGGAGGAGGAGGTGGAAGAGGGGAAAAGGTAAGAGTAGTTTTAGTGGTGTTAGGGAAGGGATATGGAGGAGGAGGAGGAGGAAGAGGAGGAGGAGGATAGAAGAGGAAAGGAAAAGAGAGAAGAGGAAAAAGAGGATAGGAGAGGGTAAAAAAGGGAAGGAAAAGGAGAGGAAGAAAAAAAAGAACAAAAGAACAAAAACAAGAAAAAAAAAGAGGAAGAGGAGGAGGAGGAGGAGGATAGAAGAGGAAAGGAAAAGAGAGAAGAGGAAAAAGAGGATAGGAGAGGGTAAAAAAGGAAGGAAAAGGAGAGGAAGAAAAAAAAGAAAAAGAGTAGTTTTAGTGGTGTTAGGGAAGGGATATGGAGGAAGAGGAAGAGGAGGAGGAGGATAGAAGAGGAAAGGAAAAGAGAGAAGAGGAAAAAGAGGATAGGAGAGGGTAAAAAAGGGAAGGAAAAGGAGAGGAAGACAAAAAAAAAAAAAAGAAAAAAAAGAGGAAGAGGAGGAGGAGGAGGAGGATAGAAGAGGAAAGGAAAAGAGAGAAGAGGAAAAAGAGGATAGGAGAGGGTAAAAAAGGGAAGGAAAAGGAGAGGAAGAAAAAAAATAGTAGTTTCAGTGGTGTTAGGGAAGGGATATGGAGGAGGAGGAGGAGGAGGATAGAAGAGGAAAGGAAAAGAGAGAAAAAGGGAAGGAAAAGGAGAGGAAGAGAAAAAGAAAAAGAAGAGTACGAACAAAAACGAGAAAAAAAGAGGAAGAGGAGGAAGAGGGGGAGAGAGATCGGAAGGGAGAAGGGAGAGGAAAGGAAAGGGAGAATGAAAAGCGAGAGAGAAGGAAAGAAGAAAATAAAACGGAAGAGGAAACAAGAGAAGGGCGGATAAAGGAACCGAGCGGAAGAGTAAAAATGAAGAAAAAACAAAATTGATAAGTTCAGAAAAAAAGTGGATTTGGAAAAGAGAAAGAGAAACGAATGGAAGGGAAGGGAGGAGAGGAGAGGAAAGGGATGGGAGTGGAAAAAGGAGAGGAAAGGAAAGGAATGGGAGGGAAAAAAAGGAGAGGAAAGGAGAAAAGTGTGAAGAAAGAAAAAGAAAAAAGGAAAGTAGAGGAAAAAAAAGAGGGAAAACAAGCACGAAAGCATACATTATAAAGAGCAGGCAGTCATCAGAACACTTGGTGACTTAGACTGACTTGATTTGAACGAGCTGAACACTGACTTGCCAGAGGGGGAAGCTTGTTGCAGTGACGGATGGCTGAGTTCAAAGACTGACTTGATTTGAACGAGATGAACACTGACTTGCCAGAGGGGGAAGCTTGTTGCAGTGACGGATGGCTGAGTTCGAAGACTGACTTGATTTGAACGAGCTGAACACTGACTTGCCAGAGGGGAAAGCTTGTTGCCGTGACGGATGGCTGCGTTCGAAGACTGACTTGATTTGAACGAGCTGAACACTGACTTGCCAGAGGGGGAAGCTTGTTGCAGTGACGGATGGCTGCGTTCGAAGACTGACTTGATTTGAACGAGCTGAACACTGACTTGCTAGAGGAGGAAGCTTGTTGCCGTGACGGATGGCTGCGTTCGAAGACTGACTTGATTTGAACGAGCTGAACACTGACTTGCCGGAGGAGGAAGCTTGTTGCAGTGACGAATGGCTGAGCTCGAAGACTGACTTGATTTGAACGAGCTGAACACTGACTTGCTAGAGGAGGAAGCTTGTTGCCGTGACGAATGCCTGAGTTCGAAGACTGACTTGATTTGAACGAGCTGAACGCTGACTTGCTAGAGGAGGAAGCTTGTTGCCGTGACGAATGCCTGAGTTCGAAGACTGACTCGATTTGAACGAGCTGAACACTGACTTGCTAGAGAAGGAAGCTTGTTGCAGTGACGAATGGCTGAGTTCGAAGACTGACTCGATTTGAACGAGCTGAACGCTGACTTGCTAGAGGAGGAAGCTTGTTGCAGTGACGAATGGCTGAGTTCGAAGACTGACTCGATTTGAACGAGCTGAACACTGACTTGCTAGAGGAGGAAGCTTGTTGCAGTGACGAATGGCTGAGTTCGAAGACTGACTTGATTTGAACGAGCTGAACACTGACTTGCTAGAGGAGGAAGCTTGTTGCAGTGACGGATGGCTGAATTCGAAGACTGACTTGATTTGAACGAGCTGAACGCTGACTTGCCGGAGGAGGAAGCTTGTTGCAGAGACGAATGGCTGCGTTAGAAGACTGACTTGATTTGAACGAGCTGAACACTGACTTGCTAGAGGAGGAAGCTTGTTGCAGTGACGGATGGCTGCGTTAGAAGACTGACTTGATTTGAACGAGCTGAACACTGACTTGCTAGAGGAGGAAGCTTGTTGCAGTGACGGATGGCTGCGTTCGAAGACTGACTTGATTTGAACGAGCTGAACACTGACTTGCTAGAGGAGGAAGCTTGTTGCAGTGACGGATGGCTGCGTTAGAAGACTGACTTGATTTGAACGAGCTGAACACTGACTTGCTAGAGGAGGAAGCTTGTTGCAGTGACGGATGGCTGCGTTAGAAGACTGACTTGATTTGAACGAGCTGAACACTGACTTGCTAGAGGAGGAAGCTTGTTGCAGTGACGGATGGCTGCGTTAGAAGACTGACTTGATTTGAACGAGCTGAACACTGACTTGCTAGAGGAGGAAGCTTGTTGCAGTGACGAATGGCTGAGTTCGAAGACGACTTGATTTGAACGAGCTAAACACTGACTTGCCAGAGGAGGAAACTTGTTGCAGTGACGGATGGCTGAGCTCGAAGACTGACTTGATTTGAACGAGCTGAACACTGACTTGCCGGAGGAGGAAGCTTGTTGCAGTGACGGATAACTGACTTCGAGGCAAAAAAATCTTCACTCGTCCCGTCTATAATTTATCACCTCGCTCTTTTTTCTACTTAAGTCTATAATACTCTTGTCATTCTTTAATCTTTTTCGTGGTCTTCGCTTTTCCTTTCCTTCTTTCCCTTCCTTTCCTCTCCTTTATTAGACTCCCATTCCTCTCCTCTCCTTTCCTCTTCTTTTTTCACTCCCCTTCCTTTCCTTTCCTCTCCTTTTTTCACTCACATTCCTTTCCTTTCCTTTCCTCTCCTATTTCCACTCCCCTTCCTTTCCTTTCCTCTCCTATTTCCACTCCCATTCCTTTCCTTTCCTCTCCTATTTCCACTCCCATTCCTTTCCTCTCCTTTTTTCACTCCCCTTCCTTTCCTTTCCTCTCTTATTTCCACTCCCATTCCTTTCCTCTCCTCTCCTCTCCTCCCTTCCTTTCCATTCCTTTCTCTTTCTCTTTTCCAAATCCACTTTTTCTTTTTTATGATTTTTGTCTGAACTTATCAATTTTGTTTCTTTTTCTTCATTTTTACTCTTCCTCTTAGTTCCTATCCCATCCCTCCTCCCCTTTTCCCTCCCTGGCTCTTTTTTCTCCCTCCAAATCCCTCCCTTTATTTTCCTTCTCCTTCATTCACTTCTTCCCCTACTTTCTTTCCTTCGTCGCCGCCTTTTCATCTTTTCCTCCTTTTCCTTATTTTCCTCCTCTTTCCCATTTCCCTTTTTTTTCTTATTTTCTCATGTCTGTCTACTCACTATCTATTTATCCTTCCTTCCTTCCTTCCTTCATTCATTCCTTCCTTCATTCATTCATTCATTCATCAATTTCTGTGTTCCCTTTGTCTGCCTTTCTTTCATCCTTTGTTCCTTTCTTCTTTTTCTTTCTGTCAATCCATCGAGGAGGAGAAGAAGGAGGAGAAGGAGAAGGAGAAGGAGAGGGAAGGAGGAAGAGAGGGAGAAGGACGGAGAAGGAGGAGAAGGAAAAGGAAGGAGGAGGAGGAGGAGGAGGAGGAGGAGGAGGGTCAAAGGTGGTAGTGATGAAGAAGGGAGAGAAGGAAGATAATAAGAAAAGGGAAGGGAAGGTAGAAGAAGGAGGAGGAGGAGGAGGAAGATAAAGAAGACGAAATGTGGTATTATGTTGTTGTTGTTTTGCTTTTCATTTGGTTTTTGTTTTTCTTTCTTTCTCTCTTATTATTTCCTTCTTCCTTTTTCTTCTTTGTTATTATTTCCTTCTTCCTTATTTTCTTCTTCTCGTCATCTGCTTCCTCTTATTATTATTATTATTCATACCTTCTTTTTCTTCTTCTTATTGTTATTATTCATCTTCTTCCCCCCCTCCTCATCCTCCTCCTCCTCCTCCTCCTCCTCCTAATGTTGACAAATGCAAAGTCATGCACATTGGGTCCCAAAATAGTAACCACACATACATCATGAATGGGAGACCTCTGCAGGCGATGCAGGAGGAAAAGGATCTTGGAGTCACTATCAGCAGTGACCTGAATCACGCGAATCACTGTAAAAAAGCATACAACAAAGCCAACACTATGCTCGGGTTCATAGCGAGGAACTTCGAGTGTAAAACACCAGACGTGATGCTATCCTTGTATAATTCCATGGTAAGACCGCACCTCGAGTATGCAGTACAGTTCTGGTCTCCTAATTACAGAAAGGACATTGCTTTACTGGAAAGGATTCAACGACGCGCCACAAAGATGATTCCAACCTTAAGGGCTCAACTGTACGAGGAACGACTCAAGCGACTCAACCTCTTTACATTGGAGAAAAGACGCCTACGAGGGGATATGATTAAAGTCTTCAAGTATCTGAAAAAGTTCAATAACGTCGACTACTCCAAATTCTTTGAACTGCAAACCAACTCAAGAACTAGAAATTACGGTTTACCCATTCACTCGAGTCGATGTAGCACAGACATTGGAAGGAGTTTCTTTTCAAACCGAGTCATCCGCCACTGGAACAATCTTCCCTCAGAAGTGTTCTTCTTCAATCGAGTTGTTAATGTTTGGAACTCTCCACCCTGTGATGTCGTTGATAGTACAACAGTTACGGCCTTCAAGAATATATTAGAGAAGTGTTTTGAATCCAACCAGCAACTAAGATATTACTCATTGTCGTAATAACGTTAAGTTCTTTCGAATACTGGTGTCCTTGTCCGCTTTTATCGCCCGGTTAGTGGTAGCAGTAATGGTAGTTCTTTCCTCTTTCCTACATAATTTCCATGCAGTTTTTTCCATGCTGCATGGTTCTTTTTCCTTTCCTGCCAGCTTTGGCTGGAGGGATGGGGGGGTGGGGAGGAGCTTTCACCTTTGCTGTCCTTCATCTTCCACTTTTGATTAGATAGTTAGTGTAGCTTGTCACAAACAGCCTCGTAAAGACCAGCAGGTCTGCTGTTGTTTGTTCCTCCTTTGTGAAGTAGTAACTGCGAATACCATCAACTCCTTCAAATATAGAATCGACCGTCATTTCGCTGCTTCGGGAGTAAACTGAATATCGAGTTGCTTTCATCTGCTCCTCAATATCGAGGTGCTTTCATCTGCTCCTCAAGCCCCAAGTGGCGGTCGAGCAGATTAAATCATCCAAGCTGGCGACCTCGTCATGAGCCAATAGGCTTTCTGTTGCCTGCATTTCCATGTTTCCATGTTTCCTCCTCCTCCTCCTCCTCCTCCTCCTCCTCCTCCTCCTCCTTCTCCTCCTCCTCCTCCTCCTCCTTCTTTCTTCGAAGAAAATAATATAATAAATAACTAGCAACATGGCTTCCGTAGTAAACGTTCTTGTTTAACTGACTTACTTGACTTTTTTCATTATATTTTTGAGGTGTTCGATGAAAACAGACCAGTAGATATCATATATCTGGATTTTCAAAAGGCATTTGATAAGGTCCCCCACCAACGGTTGCACGGTAAACTATTGGCGCACGGTATCTCAAGTAACATTCACAATTGGCTTGTGGACTGGCTCTCTGAGCGGAAACAGAGAGTAGTTCTAAACGGTGTTACATCTAACTGGCTCGATGTCAGAAGCGGCGTACTTCAAGGATCAGTGCTTTGTCCCATGCTCTTATTTATTTATGTTAATGATATTGATGTTGGGCTCACTTGTAAAATATCAAAATTTGATGATGACACTCGACGAAGAAGCTTTACAATCAGATCTAGATCGACTTGCACGTTGGGCCAATCAATGGCAAATGAAATTTAACGTTGACAAATGTAAAGTGTTGCACATCGGAAACGATAACAATCGCGTTCGGTACGTAAT
>NC_066540.1:6456461-6466461 GCF_024679095.1 Eriocheir sinensis | reverse complement strand
TTATTAATGATGTGATGTTTAGTTTTGTTGTGTGTGTGTTATTAGTTGAGTTAATGAATGCGGTATTTGAGAGATAGAGAGAGAGAGAGAGAGAGAGAGAGAGAGAGAGAGAGAGAGAGAGAGAGAAAAAAAGAGGAGGAGGAGGAGGAGGAGGAGGAGAGAGGACTATTTGAATGGAGGAGAGAGAGAGAGAGAGAGAGAGAGAGAGAGAGAGAGAGAAAGTAATAAAGTATGTGTTTGTCTGTGTGTGTGTGTGTGTGTGTGTGTGTGTGTGTGTGTGTGTGTGTGTTCAGAGAGAGAGAGAGAGAGAGAGAGAGAGAGGCCATACACTTTCTCTAATGATGACGTAATATCAGAAAGAAAACGGAGCCTTCATTACGCTTTCCCATTTTCTTTTGTCATTTCTTTCAGGGGATTCTCAAGTAAGCGGATCAAATTCCTCTTTTTTTATTCTTTTTTCTTCCTCTTCCTCGTTTTCTTTGAGCTCACAGAAAACGAGACGAGGGTCGGCGGGAGGAAAGAAAATGGGAGCGTGTTTTTGCTTGGGTTTCACAGGGCAGACTTATTAGTATTAGGATATTAGAGTGATTATTTTCTTCTTTTTCTTTCTTTCCTTCTTTCTTCATCTCTTTCCTCTGTTCTTTCTTTTGTTTTCCTCTTTTCTTTCCTTCTTTCCTTCTTCTTCTTCTTTCCATCCTTTTATTTTGTACTTTTTTTCCTTCTTTCCTCCTTTCTCTCCTTTCTTCCTTTCATCCTTTATTCTTTTCTTGTTTTCTTTCTTCTATTCTTCTATTTCTTCCTTCCTTTGTTTCTTACTTTCATTCTTTTTTCCTTTCTTTCTTATTTCACTTTTTTTCTCTTTTTTGTTTCATCCTCTCATTGTTATTTTTTTCTTTCTTTTCTTTCCTTCATCTTTATTTCTTTTCTCTGTGTCTTTTTTTCCTTCCTTTGTTTCTTCCTACCTTTTTTATTTCCCTTGTTCCTCATTCCTCCTTTCTTTTCTTCTTTTCCTTTCCATTTTCTATTTATCTCCTTTTATCTCGTTTTTCCTTCCTTCTTTCTTCTATCTATCTCTCTCTATTCGCTTCCTTCTTCTCTTTCTTTCCTACATCGGTCCATACTTCATTTTTTCTTTTCTCTTCTTTTTCCGTTTTTCTTCCTTTCTTGCTCACTTCTTTCTTTCACATATTTCTATCTTCGTTTCTTCCTTTCTTCGTTTTTTCTTTCCTTCCTTCTTTCCTTCCTTTCGTCTACCTTTATGTCTTTCCTTTTAACTTCCTTTGTTTCTTAATTTCCTGGTTTCCTCCTTTCTTTCTTCCTTCCTTCCTTCCTTTCTTTCCTTCCCTCGTTTCTTCTTCCTTTTTTTTTTATTTGCCTTTTTTATTATTATCTTCATCTTTATCTTTCCATTATCTCTTTCTTTTATTTTTCCTGTCATTGTTTCTTCCTTCCTTCCTTTCTCTCTTTCCCTTGTGTTGATTCCTCTTTCTTCTTTCCTTCCTTCCTTCCCTCATTCATACAACACACACACACACACACACACACACACACACACACACACACACACACACACACACACACACACACACACACACACACACATTTATAATTCCAATTTTGCCATTCTTTCCCTTCTTCTTCTCGGCCTCCTTATTTTCTTCTTCCTCTTCCTCTTCCTTCTTCTCTTCCTCCTCCTCTTCCTTCCCCTTTTCCTTCATCATCTTCATATATATATATATATATATATATATATATATATATATATATATATATACTATATATATATATATATACTACTATATATATACTATTTTATTCTTACTACTACTACTACTACTACTACTACTACTACTACTACTATTACTACTATTCATTCCCCCTTCTATTCTCTTTCCCTTCCCCTCATCTACCATTTTATATCCCTCTCTCTCTCTCTCTCCCTCTCTCTCTCTCCCTCTCTTTAATACAATAATATGGGGGAGAGTAATCCTCCCCAACGCAGGATTAGAGAGAGAGAGAGAGAGAGAGAGAGAGAGAGAGAGAGAGAGAGAGAGAGAGAGAGAGAGAGGAATTCATAAGTACGCAAATAGAGTAATAAACATTATGTGATCGTTATCAGAGAGAGAGAGAGAGAGAATATCACCTGGAGACAAGGGAGATATAAAGGAAGGGAGAGATTAAAGGAAGGGAAGGAATGGAGGAAGAAGGGAGGAAGGAAGGAAGGAGGGAGGGAGGTAAATCTTTATTACTCATTTTGAATTGTAGGAGGGAAGGAGAGAAAGAGGGGGAGAGGATGAGAGAGAAACACGTAGAAAGAGGACAAGAGAAGATAAAGGAGGAGAAGGAGGAGGAGGAAGAGAGAGAGAGAGAGAGAGAGAGAGAGAGAGAGAGGTGTTATAATTGAGTTTTCCTCCACACCAACAAGCAATGCCTCTTCTATCCTCCTCCTCCTCCTCCTCCTCCTCCTCCTCCTCCTTCTCCTCCTCCTCCTCCTCCTCCTCAATGCTTGGTCCCATGCTTGATCAGTGCTTGGCCCCATGCTCTTCTTAATTTATGTTAATGATACCGATGATGGGCTCACTTGCAAAGTATCAAAATTTGCTGATGACACAAAAATTGCATGTAAAGTAACTGCGATACTCGACGAAGAAGCTTTACAATCAGATCTAGATCGACTTGCACGTTGGGCCAATCAATGGCAAATGAAATTTAACGTTGACAAATGTAAAGTGTTGCACATCGGAAAAAATAACAATCGCGTTCGGTACGTAATGAATGGCCAACAACTTTCTGCAATAAGTAAAGAAAAGGATCTTGGAATCACTATATTAAGCGATTTAAAGTCCGGTCAGCATTGTTTAGAGGTAGTTAAAACTGAAAACAAATTGGTTGGCTTCATCGGACGAGTCTTTAATAATAAATCAGAAAAAGTAATATTAAAACGGTATAATTCGCTGGTTCGACCCCGTCTAGAGTACTGTCATAGCTGGGCACGATAACAGAAAACCTTATTCCCGATAACCGTTAACTGATAATGAAAAACCTTAACGGCGATAACCGATATTCGTTAACTAGAGACACAAATATAGGCGATAACCGATAACCGATACCCGATATAAATCCACAATTCCGATACTAGCTAGCGATAAGTCCGATAGGCGAAAACGATACTATATTGATATTTCAGATAGAACTACATTGATGAATTCAAATTTTCATTATCTGTATTTTAGGAAACTTACAAAACCTTAAAACCACACGTTGACACGTACATATGGACGGTAATACTAGAAATGCCTGAACCGGTGTTGTGTTATTTGGCGTCCCCACCGTCAAAAATTGTTTACAAACACTGGTCTCTCGTGAACGGTGCATGCTCAGACCAGCAAGCGTAGACCTGTACAGTCTCACAAAGCTTTTAAACCGTAATTAAGAGTTGCTGGAAGGCTGAATCAGACATATAGTACAACTACCACCATCCTCGCTGTTTCTAGGACGACACTCTGTACGAGTTGTATTTATATGTACAGAGTGTACGTCGTTCTAGAAACAGCGAGGATGGTGGTACTGTATGTTTGATTGACTTAATGGTCTGAGCATGCGCAGTTCACGAGAGACCAGTGTTTGTACACAAAAGCGCCAGCTTTTGACGATGGGACACCAAATAACACAACACCGGGTGCCTTCAGTATCATGGCATGGTCACAAACGAATATGGAATATCAAATTTGAGGCAGTGAATAATCATTTTTGGGGCAAAGTTAAATGATTTTTCTCTATGATATATTGATTTTTGAGTAGCATAAAAAAAATAACCTAGTGTTTTAATTTTCATGACCTAAGTATGAAATCTCATCACCGAAGATATTTCATAACCCGAAGTTTTTTCATACAACACCGGGCCACGCATGCGCAGTAAGGAGACAAAAAAAAATTTCCTGAGAGGCGGAAAAAAAGTAGCGATTATCGCTAGTTTGGTTACAAAAGTAACGAAGATACCGATATATATTTAAATAAGTAGCGGATGGTCGATAATCCGATTTTGTTATCAGCGATAAAGTATCGCGATAACTTATCGCGATAACGCCCATCTAGAGTACTGTGTGCAGTTTTGGTCTCCCTGCTACAGAAAAAACATAGAAAAGTTAGAACGGGTTCAACGAAGAGTAACGAAAATGATTCCTAGATTGAGAATGTTATCTATGAACAAAGGCTTAAAGAAGTAAATTTATTCCGCCTATCAGAACGAAGAATGCGAGGCGATCTAGTAGAAGTGTTTAAAATGTTTAAAGGATTCAGTGATATTAATGCGATAGATTACTTTACAATTGATCGATCAAATAGAACAAGAAGAAATCACAATTTCAAGATAAGTGGTAAAAGATTCTCGTCGCACGAAGCCAAACACTTCTTCTTCAATCGAGTCGTTAATGTTGGAACTCTCTACCCTGTGATGTCGTTGATAGTACAACAGTTACGGCCTTCAAGAATAGATTAGACATGTATTTTGAATCCAACCAACAACTAGGATATTACTCATTGTCGTAATACCGTTAAGTTCTTTCGAATTCTGGTGTCCTTGTCCGTTTTTATAGCCCGGTTAGTGGTAGCAGTTATGGTAGCTCTTTCCTCTTTCCTACATAATTTCCATGCAGTTTTTCCATGCTGCATGGTTCTTTTTCCTTTCCTGCCAGCTTTGGCTGGAGGGATGGGGGGGTGGGGAGGAGCCTTCGCCTTTGCTGTCCTTCATCTTCCACCTTTGATTAGATAGTTAGTGTAGCTTGTCACAAACAGCCTCGTAAGACCAGCAGGTCTGCTGTTGTTTGTTCTTTCTTTGTGTTCCTCTTCCTTCCTTTCCTCCAGTCATTCCTTTCCTCCAATTCCTAACTTGACTTCCTTTTTAAAATTCTACATCGAAAGGAGGAGGAGGAGGAGGAGGAGGAAGATGGGAGGGGGGGGGGAGCTAGTTTGGAATGGTATGTGTGTATGTGTATGGGTTACGAAAGAGAGAGAGAGAGAGAGAGAGATTATAGTCCAGCCTTGCTTAAGCCAAATTCATGATGGTGTCTTCATTTGTCTCTCTCTCTCTCTCTCTCTCTCTAATCTCTTTTTAAGGTCAACTTGTCTAAAAAGTTTAAAGTCGGAAAAGTATGTAATAGAAGCATATTGATTTAGCCCCCTCCTCCTCCTCCTCCTTCTCCTCCTCCTCCTCCTCCTCCTCCTCCTTCTACTTCTACCTCTCCTTTAACCTCTACTTGCATTCCTACCGCTTCTTCTACCTTCCTCCTCCTCCTCCTCCTCCTCTTCCTCCTCTTCCTCTTCTTCTTCCTCCTCCTCCGCCATCGGCATCAAATATAAATATACAATCCATTTTCCAATCTATCCCTGAATATAAATGTCCTCCTCCTCCTCCTCCTCTTCCTCCTCCTCCTCCTCCTCCTCCCCTTCCTTCCATCCTTCATCCCCTCCCTTTCCCCTTCTATGTCATCCATCTTCGCTCTTTTCCTCCTCCTCCTCCTTCTTCTTCTTCTTCTTCTTCCTCTTCCTCCTCCTCCTTCTTCTTCTTCCTCTTCCTCCTCCTCCTCCTTCTTCTTCGTCTTCCTTCGTTTCCTTTCCTTTGTTCTTCCTCTTTCTCCTCTTAGTCTTTTTTTCTTTATTAGTCATTATTATTATTATTATTATTATTATTATTATTATTATTATTATTATTATTATTATTATTATTTGTATCGACATCATTTTCACATCCATTTTTTATTGTTGTTGTTGATTTTTCCTCTCCCTCTTCCTCCTCCTCCTCCTCCTCCTCCTCCTCCTCCTCCTCCTCCTCCTCTTCCTCCTCCAGTAATGAAGCAGAATTTTTCTCAGTTACAATTTTCTTGCAGGTGATAAATCTTCCCTGTACTTCAGCATCGATTGAGGAGGAGGAGGAGGAGGAGGAGGAGGAGGAGGAGGAAGGAAGGAAGGAAGAAGGGAAGGAAAGATGGATGTGTAAAGTGTATTATGGAAGGAAGAGAGGAATGAATGAATGAAGGGATGAAGGAAGGAAGGAAAGAAGGATTAACGAAGCGTGGAAGAAAGAAGGAAGGATGGAAGAAAGGAATGAGAGAGAGAAAGAACTGAAGGAAGGAAGGAAGAGAGGAATGAATGAATGAAGGGATGAAGGAAGGAAGGAAAGAAGAGAGAAGGAAAGAAGGATTAACGGGTAAAGAAGCGTGGAAGAAAGAAGGAAGGATGGAAGAAAGGAATGAGAGAGAGAAAGAACTGAAGGAAGGAAGGAAGGGAGAAGAAAAGAAAGAAAGGAAGGAAGGAACGAAGGAAGGAAGGAAGAAAGGAAAGAAATGAAGGAATAAAGGAAGGAAGGAAAGTAAGGAAGGAAGGAAGGAAGGAAAGGAAGGAAGAAAGGAAGGAAAGAAAGGAAGGAACGAAGGAAGGAAGAAAGGAAAGAAAAGAAAGGATGGAAGGAAGGAAAGAAATGAAGGAATAAAGGAAGGAAGGAAAGGAAGGAACGAAGGAAGGAAGGAAAGAAAGGAAGGACGAAAGGAAGGAAGGAAAGGGAGGAAGGACGGAAGGAAGGAAGGAAAGAAAGGAAGGAACGAAGGAAAGAAGGAAGGAAAGAAAGGAAGTAAGGAAGGAAGAAAGGAAAGAAGGAAGGAAAGGGAGGAAGGACGGAAGGAAGGAAGGAAGCAGAGTTATTTCCTTCATAGTTTGCCTCCCTTTCCTCCTCCTTCCTTCCCTCCCTTCCCTCCCTCCCTTCCTCCCTCCCTCCCACCCTCCCTCCCTTCCTCCTCCCTCCCTTCCCTCCCTTCCCTCCCTCCTTCCTTCCCTCCATCAATTTCTTTGTCATGTCTCCCTCTTTGTACCCTTTACCCCTCCTTCTCTCCCTCCTCTCCCTCCCTCCCTCCTTCCCTCCTCCCTCTCTTTCTTGCTCTCCCTCCCTCCCTCTCTCCCTAACTATCCATCTCTCTCTCTCTCTCTCTCTCTCTCTCTCTCTCTCTCTCTCTCTCTCTCTCTCTCTCTCTCTCTCTCGATTTTATTCCATTTTTTGCTTTAATTAGTAAATTCAATTAGTCTGTTTTGTTTTTCTTTCTTTTTTCTTTCTTTTTCTTTCTTCCTTTCTTTCGTTTTTCGTTTTTTATACATTTTCTTCTTCTTCTTCTTCTTTTTCTTCTTCTTCTTCTTCTTCTTCATATTATTATTATTATTATTATTATTATTATTATTATTATTATTATTATTATTATTATTATTATTATTATTATTATTATTATTATTATTATTATTATTATTATTATTATTATTATTATTATTATTATTATTACTATTATTACTATTATTCCTAAGCTTCAATTACTCCTGGGATCAGTCTCTTCCTTCCCTTAATTTATTTTCTATTTTTTTTCTTTTCTCTTTCCCCTCGATTCCCTTTGTCTCTGCTTCTCTCTCTCTCTCTCTCTCTCTCTCTCTCTCTCTCTCTCTCTCTCTCTCTCTCTCTCTCTAACACACACACACACACACACACACACACACACACACACACACACACACAAACAAACACACAAACACACACACTATCTATTAACGCCTACGTCAATCTACTCTTGAACTATTGGGTGTACCTTGAGAGCCGTGGAGAGAGAGAGAGAGAGAGAGAGAGAGAGAGAGAGAGAGAGAGAGAGAGAGAGAGAGAGAGAGAGAGTCTATTATTCATACTATCACATCATTAATCTTCCTTTCTTTCTTAATCCATAAAGTTTTTTTTTCTGAATTTATAAATTTGAAAAAAAGTTCATTTATTTCGTTATATCATCAGGTAAGAAAGGTGTAAAAAGTCTTGAAGCTCTATAATTAAGAATAAAAATAATATCTGTCGACCAGCCCAGGAAGGGAAAGGCTGTGAACATCTTATATTTCTGTAGTGCCAATTTCTCTGCAATAAATATAAAAAAAAACACTTCATTCCTTTCGTTATATCATCAGGTAAGAAAGATGTTGAAAGTCTTGAAGTTCTTTAGTTAAAAATAAAAATAAAATCTGTCGACCAGCCCAGGAAAGGGAAAGGCTGTGAACATCTTATATTTCTGTAGTGCCATTTTCTCTGCAATAAATATAAAAAAACACTTCATTCGTTATATCATCAGGTAAGAAAGGTGTTGAAAGTCTTGAAGCTCTTTAGTTAAAAATAAAAATAATATCTGTCGATCAGCCCAGGAAAGGGAAAGGCTGTGAACATCTTATATTTTTGTAGTGCCATTTTCTCTGCAATTAGGCTCATCAAATATAAATATCTCACCAGTAGTATCTTACCAATAACATCTTACCAATATCTTACCAATTAGATTTACCAATTAAAAACAGAGAAGGAGAGTTTTACAGCAAAGTCTGGAAGTGTAAGTCAAAATGAAGAGAATGTTTGTGAATAAAAAGTCTAGGGTCGGTATGAGACACTTTCGCTTCTCACATCAGCTATATCTAAAGGTCAAAGAGGGGGTCAGTCGGGTTCTAATGAGTGTTTCGTCAGGTTCACGGCACAGAGGAAGGGTCAAAACTTAGGTTCACGGTACAGAGGAAGGTCACTCTACCAGGGTCCATAAAACTAAAGCCTTGTCAAATATGTGTTTCTTAGGTTCACGGCACAGAGGAAGGGTCACACTACCACCAGGGTCATAAAACTACTCCTGGAAATCCCCACAACTCCTACGAAAGCCTTGTCAAATATGTGTTTCTTAGGTTCACGGTACAGAGGAAGGGTCACACTACCACCAGGGTCATAAAACTACTCCTGGAAATGCCCACAACTCCTACGAAAGCCTTGTCAAATATGTGTTTCTTAGGTTCACGGTACAGAGGAAGGGTCACACTACCACCAGGGTCATAAAACTACCCCTGGAAATCCCCACAACTCCTACGAAAGCCTTGTCAAATATGTGTTTCTTAGGTTCACGGTACAGAGGAAGGGTCACACTACCACCAGGGTCATAAAACTACTCCTGAAAATGCCCACAACTCCTACGAAAGCCTTGTCAAATATGTGTTTCTTAGGTTCACGGTACAGAGGAAGGGTCACACTACCACCAGGGTCATAAAACTACTCCTGAAAATGCCCACAACTCCTACGAAAGCCTTGTCAAATATGTGTTTCTTAGGTTCACGGTACAGAGGAAGGGTCAAACTACCACCAGGGTCATAAAACTACTCCTGAAAATGCCCACAACTCCTACGAAAGCCTTGTCAAATAGGTGTTTCTTAGGTTCACGGTACAGAGGAAGGGTCACACTACCACCAGGGTCATAAAACTACTCCTGGAAATGCCCACAACTCCTGCGAAAGCCTTGTCAAATATGTGTTCTTGGGTGGTGAAATGTCTTGTGATACGACCCCTAGTTGATGTGTTACAATGCGTACATAGACCACAGCGGCATTCCGGACACCTCTCCTCCCGAAACTGACCTCTCTTTCGGCCACCTCTTTTGATTCTTTTTTTAGGAGCAGCGAGTAGCGGGCTTTTTTTTTATTATTGTTTCCTTTTTTTGTGCCCTTGAGCTGTCTCCTTTGTTGAAAAAAAAATGCTCGTAGGTTTTAAGGTTGGCGTCGATTTATGGTAAACATGATCACTGAGTTTCAAGTGTACACTGTCTCGTATTCATTCCGTGACCGGCAGGAGGCAGAGGCAGACAGAGCTTTTGTTTCGTAAATATTTCGCTGTATTTTGCTTTCTAACATCTATAGTATAATTAAATATCATCACCCTCATAAAATAATCGCCTAAGTCACCCTCATAAAATAATCCCTAAGTCACCCTCATAACATAATCCCTAAGTCACCCTCATAAAATAATCCCTAAGTCACCCTCATAAAATAATCCCTAAGTCACCCTCATAAAATAATCCCTAAGTCACCCTCATAAAATAATCCCTAAGTCACCCTCATAAAATAATCCCTAAGTCACCCTCATAAAATAATCCCTAAGTCACCCTCATAAAATAATCCCTAAGTCACC
>NC_066540.1:6401461-6438961 GCF_024679095.1 Eriocheir sinensis | reverse complement strand
TTCGAGGACAATAGCTGAAAAGCGCCGGGTTGTGAAAGTGTCTCTAGTGACCGAGGCTCAGGACAAGCGATTGGTCTTTGAGGCGTTTTCAAGACCCTGTGGGAGCGAAGTCCCAGTGTTGGAGGCATCCAACACAGCAGTATCTAATTTCCATGCACATTCTTTATCCAAATCAATGTATGGTCACACTTTAAGTTATTTCGAGAGCGCTTTTTGATATTTGCCCAAATTGTGAACCTGCTTTAATTTCTAACAATGCCTTCGAGACTCAGTAAGTGTGACGTCTGTTCCGGACATTTTGCGGCTCAGTACTTCCAGCTGAGTAGAACTTGTCGCCTCTGTGTTCAAAGATTACAACTTAAGAAGACTGTGACTGAATGGAGAAACAAACACAAAGATCTTGAAAATAAGTTTGAAGCCCTTTTGGAATTTGTTGCAAACAATGTGGCAGTGACTCCACCATCGATGGTGGAGAGGCCCTCCACCGAGACTGTGCCCTCTCCAGACGACCCTCTTGCTTCACGGGAGGACGTACTACCTGCCTCACAGGTTAACTCCCAGCCTGCCTCACAGTCTAACTCCCAGCCTGCCTCACAGGTTAACTCCCAGCCCGCCTCACAGTCTAACTCCCAGCCTGCCTCACATGCTAACCCCCAGCCTGCCTTACAAGCTAACCCCCAGCCTGCCTCACAGGCTAACCCCCAGCCTGCCTCACAGGCTAACCCCCAGCCTGCCTCACAGGCCAGCTCCCAGCCTGCCCCACATAACGCTTCTCTTCCTGCTTCACAGGATGTCGGGTTCCAACCTGTAAGGAATGGAGCCAAATCGAAGCAGGCAACCAAGCATTTACTGACCCCCACTACCTTCAATAGGTTCCAGGTGCTGGCAGGCACCATGGAGGATGAGTTTGAGACTCGCCTAGTTGGGGACTCCATGGTGCGTGGCCAGCTGGATGAGTTCTGTGGTCGTTCATCAAACGGCCGCAGAAAACGTTACTGTTATCCAGGTGCCGGACTGGACGACATCACCGCAGCGTGCGATGATGTCACGAGAAATGCCGACCGAAACACCCTCTTTGTCATTCACGCGGGGACAAATGACGTAAAGACAACGTGTTCTGAGGAACTGCTTGAGAAATACCGCCGCATGATCAAGCAGTATAAATGTAAAACGAATGCCAGTAACATCATAATCTCAGGAATCCTCCCGAGGGTCGGTGCCGAATCTAGATTTTACAGTAAGGCCTTCAGCACGAACAACAGTCTTCAGTCCCTTTGCTCACAAGAAAACGTCCAGTTCGCTAACTTATGGAACAGTTTTTACTTCGATTCGGACTTGTTCCTTGTCGATGGCATCCACTTAAACCCTGTTGGAGCAGCCCGTTTCGGGAGGCTGCTCTGTGACCAAGTGGCTCTTCGAAAACCAAAAAACGCGAAGGCGAGAACACCAGCAGCTCCACCGTGAGGGAGCACTCAACCCGCGCAACCCTCGACTCGAATCACATTAAAGCTTGCAATATAAACGCTCGTAACCTACGTAACAAATTTGAAGACTTAGAAGCACTTACAGCTACAAATCATTATCCCATCATCGGAGTCACAGAATCTTGGATAGACACTTCAAATAGAGATTTCATTGCGGAATCTAGATTACCGGGTTATACGATTTTTAATCATGAAAGAGAGAACAGACAGGGTGGAGGCGTTATCTTATATATCCACAACTAGTATCCGTGAAAACAGATATTTTTACCAATGTGGACAGGGTCTTCATTGAAATTAAAAACAATTCGCGTAAAATAGTTGTTACCTTATCTATAGACCGCCAAGGTAGACTCTTAATATCGACCACGCTAGTAAGGTAACTACGACACTCGATGAAGAAGCTTTACAATCAGATCTAGATCGACTTGCACGTTGGGCCAATCAATAGCAACTGCGATTTTACGTTGACAAATGTAAAGTGTTGCACATCGGAAACAATAACACTCGCGCTCGGTACGTAATGAATGGCCAATAACTTTCTGCAGTAAGTAAAGAAAAGGATCTTGGAATCACTATATCAAGCGATTTAAAGCCCGGTCAGCATTGTTCAGAGGTAGTTAAAACTGCAAACAAATTGGTTGGCTTCATCGGACGAGTCTAATAATAAACCGGAAAAAGTAATATTAAAACTGTATAATTCGCTGGTTCGACCCCATCTAGAGTACTGTGTGCAGTTTTGGTCTCCCTATTACAGAAAAGACATAGAAAAGTTAGAACGGGTTCAACGAAGAATAACGAAAATTATTCCTAGATTGAGAATTTTATCTTATGAACAAAGGCTTAAAGAAGTAAATTTAGTCAGCCTATCAAAACGAAGAATGCGAGGCGATCTAATAGAAGTGTTTAAAATGTTTAAAGAATTCAGTGATATTAATGCGGAAGATTACTTTACAATTGATCGATCAAATAGAACAAGAAGAAATCACAATTTCAAGATAAGTGGTAAAAGATTCTCGTCGCTCGAAGCCAAACACTTCTTCTTCAATCGAGTCGTTAATGTTTGGAACTCTCTACCCTGTGATGTCGTTGATAGTACAACAGTTACGGCCTTCAAGAATAGATTAGACAAGTATTTTGAATCCAACCAACAACTAAGATATTACTCATTGTCGTAATAACGTTAAGTTCTTTCGAATACTGGTGTCCTTGTCCGCTTTTATCGCCCGGTTAGTGGTAGCAGTAATGGTAGTTCTTTCCTCTTTCCTACATAATTTCCATGCAGTTTTTCCATGCTGCATGGTTCTTTTTCCTTTCCTGCCAGCTTTGGCTGGAGGGATGGGGGAGTGGGGAGGAGCCTTCGCCTTTGCTGTCCTTCATCTTCCACCTTTGATTAGATAGTTAGTGTAGCTTGTCACAAACAACCTCGTAAGGACCACCAGGTCTGCTGTTTTTTGCTCTGTCTTTGTGTTTCTTTCTGTTCCTCCTCTTCCTCCTCCTCCTCCTCCTGCCTCCTGCCATCAAAAGGTCAAAATTCTGTTCTTTTATTAATCGAGAGAGAGAGAGAGAGAGAGAGAGAGAGAGAGAGAGAGAGATAGTAATCCCTTCCAGCTTACATGTATTTTATTTATCTTATTTTATGTCAGTCGCTTTGTCTGTCTGTCTGTGTGCATGTGTGTATGTGTGTGTGTGTGTGTGTGTGTGTGTGTGTGTGTGTGTGTGTGTGTGTGTGTGTGTGTTTGTGTGTGTGTGTGTGTGTGTCAATATTTATCTATTTTATTTTCTACTCTTCTATATTTTTTCATCTGTCTGTATATAGTTTGTGTGTGTGTGTGTGTTGGTCTCTCTCTCTCTCTCTCTCTCTCTCTCTCTCTCTCTCTCTCTCTCTCTCTCTCTCTCTCTCTCTCTCTCTCTCTCTCTCTCTCTCTCTCTCTCTCTCTCTCTCTCTCTCTCTCTCTCTCTCTCTCGCTCTAAGCCCATCTCTCTCTTCCCGACATCTGTCCAAATTTTTTTTCGAAATCCGGATTTATATTTCAAAACCTCAAGCCCTCCGCTGTCTGATTTTTGTGCCCCCCTCCCCCCCCACCCCCTTTCCCCCCTCTCTCTCCTCTCTCCTCTTCCCTATCCTCCCCCATCCTCCCTCTCCTCTAGGTATTGTGTTCCCCTCCCTTTCCCTTTCCCTCTCTCTCCTCTCTACTCTTCCCTCTCCTCCTCCTCCATCCTCCCTCTCCTCTAGGTATTGTGTTCCCCTCCCCCCTTTCCCTTTTCCTCTCCCCTTTCCCCTCCTTCTCTCTCCTCTAGGTATTGCGGTGTGTGTGTGTGTGTGTGTGTGTGTGTGTGTGTGTGTGTGTGTGTGTGTGTGTGTGTGTGTGTGTGTTTTATATCCCCCTTGTTACTTCTATTTTCTCTCCATTTTCATTCCTCTTTTCCTTTTCGTTAACTCTCCTTTTTTCTTCTTCCTATTTTTCCTCCATTCTTTTTTCCATCTCTTGTTTTCCTCTTCCTCCTCCTTCTCCACCTGTCTGTCTTCCCTTAATCCCCTTCCTTCGAGAGAGAGAGAGAGAGAGAGAGAGAGGAACAACTGGCAGTTTTCTCTTGGGAGGAAAGACACACACACACACACACACACACACACACACACACACACACACACACACTCTCTCTCTCTCTCTCTCTCTCTCTCTCTCTCTCTCTCTCTCTCTCTCTCTCTCTCTCTCTCTCTCTCTCTCTCTCTCTCTCTCTCTCTCTCTCTCTCTCTCTCTCTCTCTCTCTCTCTCTCTCTCTCTCTCTCTCTCTCTCGTTTTTTCCCTTTTTCCCTTCATTATCTTTTGCTTTGTTTTAATTACTCTTTGTTTTCTTTCCTAAAGAGAGAGAGAGAGAGAGAGAGAGAGAGAGAGAGAGAGAGAGAGAGAGAGAATACTTCAGGAATTGCAAACAAAGGCTCTAATTTGCAAGATAAAGAGTGAAGGAAACACGGACAGGTGGAGGAGGAGAAGGAGGAAGAGGAGGAGGAGGAGGAGGAGGAAATGGAAGGAAGGAGGAAAGAGAGACAGGTCAATATCTGTTCCTGTCCTAACTGTCTATCTTACTCTCATCATAAGCTTTCTCTCTCTCTCTCTCTCTCTCTCTCTCTCTCTCTCTCTCTCTCTCTCTCTCTCTCTCTCTCTCTCTCTCTCTCTCTCTCTCTCTCTCTCTCACAGACATAATAGCGAAGTGCCTCCTGTCTAAAGTGAATATTCCCGTTTTCTTTGAGAGGGCGGCTGTAGAAAACGGGCGACGGTTCTTCTTCATTAGCGGCCGGAAAGTGCCTCATTGTTTCCGTTGTGACGAGTCATTCATTCTTTTTTATTTTATTTCTTTGTCCTGTTGAGTGAAAAATAATTCATACATTTTTTTTTCGTTTTTCCGTCTACTTATTTGCTATTGTTGTTGTTGTTGTTGTTATTGTTGTTAATATAATCTTTTTTTTATTCTAATACTATTTTGTTTACTTTATTGTTTTGGTTGCTATTATCATTGTTATTAGTATTTGTTTTATTTTTAGACGTTTTTTTTATAGTTTCGGATGCCTTGGTAGTGTAGAACAACGGCTGGTCTCGTCTGGAAGTCACTTGGCGTTATGGATTCCCTCAGTTCGAGTATATGTCGTTATATTACTAAACGGTGACTTCAAGAGGCGGCTTGGTATCTTTGGTAATAAATGCTTAAGCAGCATCTTGGGATATCGCTTGAATGACTTTGCTTTCGTGAGACTCATTCGAGGCCTGTTACCTGCACAGTCTGTCAATGGCAACTGCCCCAAGTCCGACCCTGCTCACCGGTTTGCTTCTGTAATGGGTTCTTAGCTCCTTACCCCCCACAGACTCATGGACTAAAGCTCTCGTCCGTAAACACACCCCCGTGCACATTACCCCCTACACACTACCACGCACACACCACCACTCACCATAGTCTCACCTCTGGGCAGTGCCGTTGCCAGTGTCGCGTCCACACTTAGCGGTATTGCTCGGCGTTCAGCGTGGCGAGGCGCATCTTGTAGGTGAGCCTATCAACTCTTGGGTTATTAATTGTTTTGTCCACTGGAAGGAAGTTTCGGGCCGGTCTTCTGTAAGGGTGGAGAGATGGCTGGCGCAGAAACACTAGCGAGAACACGTGACGGCTTGGAGCTGACTGACCAATATTAAACCTGATGAATATTACCGAACAATGTCGACGGTTATATTTTGGTCGCCGGCGTCATGTCCACTCTGCCACTTTTGAGTAACGAGCACTCGATTGACGGGAAGCGCCGATCATGGTGAGTGGTGGCGTGCACGGGGCTTTAGAGACAATCCTGAGTGGAGGAGGCCGAGGGGACGCCCACACAGTTTGTGGCGTGAGGAAGTCGATCCTCCCATGAAATATTTCGAACGGGAAGGGGGCCTGCATGGAGATTTTCATTTATTTATTATTTTTTTTTTTTTACTTTTCGGGCTATGGTTCCGGTAGGCTATCTTGGTGGGGTCTGGTGGTCGGCCCCAGCCCGCTCTGGCGCAAGCAAGTGTTTTTAGTGGTGCCATCTTGCTATGCTCATGCTGCCCCCCGGAGTTCATCATTGACCCTCTCTTTAGAATCTAGAGTCCGGGTTGACAGGTGGTCTTCAGGACATCATGTGGGTAGTCTTGGGCCACTCGGCGGTGACTGAAAAATCCCAGCAGTAGCGGCGGGCGGGGAGCGAACCTGTGCCCTCCTGGACGCTGACCCCTTCGCCACCGCCTCCGCCTGTTATTGTTATTGTTGTTATTGTTGTTGTTAAGCACCACAACCACCACCTTAATCGCCACCACCGCCACTACTTACAACAACAACAACAACAACAACAACAACAACGACAACAACAACATCTTCATTATTAAACACGAACGAGAAAGTGGACGAGGATGCAAAAAAAAGAGAGAGAGGGAATTATACACACACACACACACACACACACACACACACACACACTTAATTCCGAGAGGGGATGGGGCGGTGGAAAAGAGGATCAGGATTAAGCTCATTCCTGTGTGTGTGTATGTGTGTATGTGTGTGTGTGTGTGTGTGTGTGTGTGTGTGAGGGTTGACACACTTTCAGTTTTCATCAATGTAGTCCCTCCTGAAATTGAACGAATGAAGAAAGAAGGAAAGAAGAAAGAAAGAAATGAAGTGAAGATGGAAGAGATAAATGTATTGGGAACAAATATATATATAGTTTTTTTTTCTTTTTTTTACTTTTTGTCTATGACTGGGGTAGGCTTTCTTGGTGTGCCCTGGTAGTCGGCCCCAGCCTGTTAAAGCGCAGGCAAGTGTTTATAGTGGCGCCATCCTGCTTGGCTGAGGCTACCCCCCGGAACTCATCTTTGATCCTCTCCTTAGAGAGAGAACCAAGAGTCCGAGTTGACAGGTGGTCATCAGGACAGCATGTGGGTAGTCTGTGGCCACTCGGCGGTGACTGAAAAATCCCCGGTGTGGCGGCAGGCGGGGCGCGAACCCACGTCCTCCTTGACGCTAACCACTCAGCCACCGCCTCCCCAATGATGAAGGCAAGAAGGAAGGAAGGGAGGATATAAAGGAGTAGCGCAGAAGAGAAGGATTGAAGGAATAAAGTAAGGAAGGAAAAAGTAGGTTAAGAAAGGAATGGAGGACGGAAGCAAAAAAGGAAGAAAATAAAGGAAGGATTCAAGGAAGAAAGAAAGAAGAAAGGAATGTAGAAAATAAATAAAGAAGGAAATAAATAAGATAATTAAGTAATTAAACAAAACAAGAAAAGAAAGGAAAATAGAACATGAAGGAGAGAATGAAGGAGGAGGAGGAGGAGGAGGAGGAGGAGGCAGAGGGAAACGAATTATATTTCTACACTATTTTGAACGAGAGAGAGAGAGAGAGAGAGAGAGAGAGAGAGTGAAGGATGCACTCTCTCTCTCTCTCTCTCTCTCTCACGCAATCCTCCCATCCAATAATTTTTCCCTCTCTCTCTCTCTCTCTCTCTCTCTCTCTCTCTCTCTCTCTCTCTCTCTCTCTCTCTCTCTCTCTCTCTCTCTCTCTCTCTCTCTCTAAGTAAATAAATAAAGAGAGAAATAAAGAAAGATAAATAAAAATAAAGTTGCTGTTGTTGTTGTTGGTGGTGGTGGTGGTGGTGTTGTTGTTGTTGCTGTTTGTTTTAACTTATTCTTTATCTCCTCGTCTTTCTTTTCCTCTTCTTCATCATCCTCATTCTCTTCTTATTTTTTTTTCTTTTTTCTTTTTCTTTATCTGTTTCCTTCATCTCGTCTCTTCTCTTTTTCTTCCTACTTCGCAAATTATTATTATTATTATTATTATTATTATTATTATTATTATTATTATTATTATTATTATTATTATTATTATTATTATTATTATTATTATTATTATTATTATTATTAACATTTTTCTAATTACCTTTTTTTTCTCCGCAGGTAAGTGTGTCACGTGACCTTTCGCTTGATTGCAGGTAAGGTTGTGATGAAGGAAGGTTTGTTTGTTTTTACTTTCCTGTCTTTCCTGTCTCTGTTTCTTCTTAATTTTTTCTTCGTTCTTTTTTTTTTGTTTTCTCCTTCTTAAAACCATCATTATAGCGTTCGCCTTTTTCGTCTCCCTTTACTTACTTCTTTTTTTCTTTTGCGTGTACTTTATTTTTCTTATTCTTCGTTTTCTTGTTTTTCTTTTTCTTTTTTCTTATTCTCCTTTTTTTCTTCTTCTTCTTCTTCTTCTTTTTCTTTTTCTTCTTTTTCTTTTTCTTGTTCTTGTTCTTGTTCTTGTTCTTGTTCTTCTTCTTCTCCTTCTTCTTTATCATTAATATTTTTCATTAATATTATCATTTTTGGCCTAACTATTTTTTTGAGTCTTCCCATAATTCTTCCTATAATCTCTCTCTCTCTCTCTCTCTCTCTCTCTCTCTCTCTCTCTCTCTCTCTCTCTCTCTCTCTCTCTCTCTCTCTCTCTCTCTCTCTCTCTCTCTCTCTCTCTCTCTCTCTCTCTCTCTCTCTCTCTCTCTCTCTCTCTCTCTCTCCTTTTCCTCTTTCCTTTCCTTTTTTCCAATTTTCCTTCTTCTTTTCCTTTTTAATATATCTTTTTCTAACACTTTTTTCTCATCTTCCCCTCTCCCATTTCTCTCTCTCCCTTTTCTTTTCCTCTTCCTCTCCTCATTATCCACTTAGTCATCACTTCACTCTTTTTTTCCTTTCTTTTTTTTCTCCTAATCTTTTTTTCCTTATAATTTTGTCCTTACTTTCTTTTCCACTTAACGTAACCGAATCTCCTTTTTCTTTTTTTCCCTTGTCCTCTTTTTTTCCCTCTTCTTTTCCTCTTTTTCCAATTTTCCTTCTTTTCTTTCTTAATATATCTTTTTTATCAATTTTTCACATCTTTCCTCTCTCCTTTTTCTCTCTCTCCCTTTTCTTTTTCCTCTTCCTCTCCTCATTTTCCCCTCAATCCTCATGTCATTTGTTATACTTTCTTATTTTTTCTAATCTTTTTTCCTTTAAATTTTGTCCTTACTTTTTTTTCCACTAAACGTAACCGAATCCCTTTACTCTTTTTCCCTTTCCTCTTTTTTCTCTTTTCCCTTTTATAATCTTTTTTTACCCTCAGTCTTGTTTTTTTCCTTTTCCTTATCTCAGTTTTCCCTTTTATCATCTTCTGTTTCCCATCATGATTTTTTTTCTTTCTATCTTTTTTTTCCTCTTTTTTATAGTTTCTTTTTTTATATCCCTTTTTCCTCTTCCCCCTCATTTTTTTTTTGTTTTCCTTTTTTTTTTCCTTTCTCTCCCTCTTTATCTTCTCATGTTCCCCCTTTTCACTTTCTCTTTAATCCTCTCTTCTTTCTTCCCTTCTTCCTCCTCTTTTTTTCTTCTTTTTTTTCTCTTTTTTTATTCTATGTTTTTCATTTTTTTCTTGTTTTCTGCTTTTCCTTCTTTCTTTCTGTCTGTCTCTCTTTCTTTCTTTCTTTCTTTCTTTTTCTTTTTTACTTTCTTCTGGTTTTGGGGTCGAGGGTTTTTTTCCCTTTCAATTCTATCTTTTTTTTTCTTTTTTATCCCTTTCTCTTTCTTCTTTTCCTCCTTCCCTTTCCTTCTCCTTCTCATTTTCCCCCTCTTTCATATTCCTCTTAATCCTCATCTTATTTTTCCTATTATTGTTTTCTTTATTTTCCTGTTGTTTCCTTTTCTCCCCTCACTTTTCCTTCTTCTTTTCCTTCTTCCCTCTTCTTCATTTCTCCTTCCCCTTTTCCGTTTTTCCTTAACCCCTCTTTTTATTTTTTTCATCTTTTCCGCAATTTTTTCTTCTTTTCCCTCATCTTTCCCTTTCTTTTTCTTCTTTTTCCTTCGCCCCTTTTCTACCTCTCATTTTCCCCTTTAATCCTCCTCATTTTTCCCTCTTTATCTTTTCCCTCTCATCTTTTTTCCCTCCTCGTATTTTCCTTTTTTTTCCTCTAATCTTTTTTTCCTCTTTTTTCCCCCTAAACGGTTGATCCGCGGCCCCACGTAACCGGATCCGAAGTTTTAATGAGTTCGAACCGGAGTTAGGTTGATGAGGGGGGGAGGAGGAGGAGGAGGAGGAGGAGGAGGAGGAGGAGGAGGAGGAGGAGGAGAGTTGAATTGGGACGGTGAGGAGAGGGTCAGTATACGAGGAGGAGGAGAAAGAAGAGGAGGAGGAAGAAGAAGAGGGGAAGGAAGAAAAGAAGAAGGGAAGAGGAAGAAGAAGCAGAAGAAGAAGGGCAAAAACAACAAGAACAAGAACAAGATAATGATGCAAAAGGAGAAGAAAAAGAAGAAGAAGAAAAAGAAGAAGAAGAAGAAGAAGAAGAAGAAGAAGAAGAAAAAGATGATAAAGAAGAAGAAAGAGAAGAAAGATGATGATGAAGAGGAAGGGAGGAGGAGGAGGAGGAGGAAGAGGAAGAGCAAGAGGTGATTGGAGGAAAGTTTGAGGTAGAGAGTGAGGAAATGAGGAGGAGGAAGAGGAGGAGGAGGAGAAGGAGGAGGAAGAGGAGGAAGATATAATAATGAAGGAAAAAAAGAGGAGGAGAAGGAGGGGTAGTATTTAATAATGAAGAGGATAGAGGAAGAAGAAGAGGAGGAGGAGGAGGAAACATGGAAACATGGACTAGCAGGAAGCAGAAATCCTGTTGGCTCATTACTAGGCTGCCTGCTTTCAGTGCTTTAATCAATCCGTTTGCCATAGGAGTGGCTTGCAGGGAAGGATTAAAGCACTTGTGCACCTACTCTTGGATACGTTCAGTTCACTCCCGATGCAGCAAAGTGGCGATCAATGCGTTTCTTGAAGGAGTTGATTGTCTCTGCGCTAACCACTTCTGCAGGAAGGCTATTCCAGTGGCGAACAACTCTTTTCGAGAAATAACTTCTGCCGATGTCGGTACTGCATCGCTTTGCTTGAATTGTTTTTCCATTGTTTCTTGTCCTCAGGTTAGTTTGTAGCGTGAAGAGTTTGGAGTGATCAACATCGCTGAGCTTGTTCAGGTACTTAAAGACTTGTATCATGTCTCCCCGCAGTCGTCTCTTTTCCAACGTGAAGAGGTTGAGTCGCTCGAGTCGCTCTTCATAGGGCTTCGTCTTCAGTGATGGTATCATCTTCGTGGCGCGGCGCTGTACTCTCTCAAGTAATTCAATGTCTTTCCTGTAATTTGAAGACCAGAATTGCACGGCGTGTTCCAGGTGGGGCCTTACTAGCGAATTATACAAGGATAATATAACTCCCGGCGTCTTGTATGAAGAGGAAGAGGAGGAGGAGGAGGAGGAAGAGGAGTGATGAAGATAAAGAAGAAAGAAGGGAGGGAGAAAACAGAAAAGAGAGAGAGAGAGAGAGAGAGAGAGAGAGAGAATGTTCCTTACTCTTTGCTCTTCACCTCACACTCTCTCTCTCTCTCTCTCTCTCTCTCTCTCTCTCTCTCTCTCTCTCTCTCTCTCTCTCTCTCTCTCTCTCTCTTTGTCTGTCTCTTCTATAATTCTTGCCCAGGTCGGCTCGGCGCCCCCCATTGAATAATTCCAGGGGGGGAGGAAGAGGAGGAGGAGGAGGAGGAGGAGGAGGAGGAGGAGGGGAAGGTGTTGAAGGGAAGGTAGGCAAAGGAAGACAAGGGAAGAAGGATGATCGAAAAAGGTGTTAGGTGAGAGGAGGAAGAAGAGGAGGAGGAGGAGGAGGAGGAGGAGGAGGAAATTTGGAAACATGGAAACATAGAACTACAGGCAACAGAAAATCCATTGGCTCTTTACGAGGTTGCCCTCTCTAGTGCTTTAATCTGCCCGACAGTCATTAGAGAAACTGCAATAACACAGTGAAAATATCCGTAATGAACACCACTGAGTGCCGGGAATCGAACACGAGCCTTCCGAGTAGAAGCCACTTTTTCTCGGAAGGCTCGGGTTCGATTCCCGGCACTCACTGGTGTTCATTTCCCGACAGTCACTTCATTCCCCTCCATCAGACCAAAAGCACTTCGGTACGTACATTCACGTCACTCCCAACACGACGAAGTAACGGTCGATGCAATTTCTATAGGAACTGATGGTTTCCGCACTTAACATTTCTGCAGTGTGAGAAGAGACTCTTGCCAATGTCTGTACTGCATCGCCTCGCATGAATAAGAAGACCGTTGTTTCTAGTTCTTGAGTTGTGTAGCTAGAAAAAAATAGTGATCGACGTTATTGAACTTCTTGAAGAACTTGAATCATATCCCCCCGTAAGCATCTCTTTTCTAGCGTGAAGAGGTTGAGTCTCTTGGGTCGTTCCTCATACGGCAAGGTTCTCAAGGGTGGAAACATATTCGTAGGTCGCCGCTGAACTCTAATAATTCGATGTCCTTCCTGTAATTAGGGGACCAGAACTGCACTGCATATTCGAGGTGAGGTCTTACCATTGAGCATAGCTGGGCACGATAACAGAAAACCTTATTCCCGATAACCGATAACTGATAATGAAAAACCTTATCGGTGATAACCGATATTCGTTAACTGGAGACACAAATATAGGCGATAACCGATAATCGATACCCGATATAAATCCACAATTCCGATACTAGCTAGCGATAAGTCTGATAGGCGAAAACGATACTATATTGATATTTCAGATAGAAAAACAGATGAATTAATATTTTCATTATCTATATTTTAGAAAACTTACAAAACCTGAAGACCACACGCTGACACGTACATATGGACGGTAATACTAGAAAAGCCTGAACCGGCGTTGTGTTATTTGGCGTCCCCACCGTCAACGCTTTTGTTTACAAACACTGGTCTCTCGTGAACTGCGCATGCTCAGACCAGCAAGGGTAGACCTGTACAGTCTCACAAAGCTTTTCAACCGTAATTAAGAGTTGCTGGAAGACTGAATCAGACATACAGTAACACTACCACCATCCCCGCTGTTTCTAGAACGAGTTGTATTTATATGTACAGAGTGTCGTTCTAGAAACAGAGAGGATGGTGGCACTGTATGTCTGATTCAGCCTTCCAGCAACTACTCTTAATGTGTTAAAAAGCTTTGTGAGACTGTACAGGGCTACGCTTACTGGTCTGAACATGCGCAGTTCACGAGAGACCAGTGTTTGCAAACAAAAGCGCCAGCTTTTGAAGATGGGACACCAAATAACACAACACCGGGTTGTAACGGGCTTGTCGGGGGGCGTTTAAAGGGTGTTGATTAAGACTTCAGCTTCCTTAAGGCGAATTATATTCGTAGCCTTTATGTACAAGAGAAGCGACGAGAGCGACTGTCGTTGTGTGTGTCAGTCGGACTTCGTGGAGTCGAGTTACAGGGTGAAATGGAAAATAATTGTTACAATTCGGTCTCGAGCAGACCTCCACGCACCACCGGAGTGCGAAGTATACAAACTGAGAAACTACGGTAAACACTCGACGGACGGATAAGGTGGCGTGATCTGGCTGTCGGGTTTTTCCATTGACAATTCCCAGTCGTTCAATTGGTGATATTAAATAATAATAATACATTGATATCCTACTATAACAGGGTGCCTTCAATACCATGGCATGCTCACAAACGAATATGGAATATCAAATTTGAGGCAGTGAATAATCATTTTTGGGGCAAAGTTAAATGATTTTTCTTTGATATATTGATTTTTGAGTAACATAAAAAAATAACCTTGTGTTTTAATGTTGATGATCTAAGTATGAAATCTCTTCACCGAAGATATTTCATAACCCGAACTTTTTTCACACAACACCGGGCGGCCGGGCCACGTGTAGGGAGGAGACAACGTTTTTTTCTGAAAGGCGGAAAAAAGTAGCGATTATCGCTAGTTTGGTTACAAAAGTAACGAAGATACCGATATATTTTTTAAATAAGTAGCGGATGGCCGATAACCCGATTTTGTTATCAGCGATAAAGTATCGCGATAACTTATCGCGATAACGCCGCCCAACTGTAGGGAAAGACTAAAGGAAATGGACTTACCAACACTAAAACAAAGAAAAGAAAAGGGAGACCTAATACAAATCTACAAATTATTGAGCAAAATGGAAGAAGTAGACAACGAGTTACTACTAAAGAAGAAGATTACCACTAGGAACACAGGAGGACATAGTAAAAAATTGAGGAAGGAAGATGCCTGAGACACAAAAATATAGCTTCTCGCAAAAGAAGAAATAGAGGTTTGGAACAGACTAAGTGAGGATGTAGTATCGGCGAGAAGTGTGCAAGAGGTTTAAGGAAAAGTTGGATAAATGTAGATACGGAGACAGGACCACACGAGCGTAAAGCCCAGGCCCTGTAAAACTACAACTAGGTAAAACTAGGTAAAACTAGGTAACACACACACACACACTCACCAGGTCAAACTCTGATATAGTGAGGAAGAGGCATTGCACAGTACACTCCAGCTCAGGAACCACTGTGTGACGCTGTGGCTCCGCTCGGTTGAGGTGGTGTGAGGCGGTAAGCTCCACAATGCTGGCCTGGGTGTCATAGTCCCCAGCCTCCTTCAGCAGCCCAGCAGATGTGTGCTGGGTGTGCTGGGGAGGCAGAGCGAGAGTGAGCGGTGTGGGGCGTAATCAATTGTTGTAATGATTACTTCTATTACTATCTCAAAAATGTTGTGGTCGATTATTTTTAGTAATCAGATCCTTGAAACGACTACTTTACTGGCTTACTTTTGCTTTACTAAGCTTTTGAACAATGAACAGGTTTGTTAATTAGAATAATTCTAAATCAGAGAAGAAGTAGCTAATGAAAAAAGGCCTGACATTGAAAATTGAGAAACACAATACCACACAGGGGCTCCAGGGCAGCACACTTGTACACACTGCAGAAATGGCAGTGGGTGCTGGGTTGGCACAGTAGGAAGGGCAGTGGAAACAAACCCATAATCTTAAATTCTAGTATCGCATAAAGGTATTTAATGGGGAAAATAAGTACTAAATATAAACAGTCATACCTGGGTTCACGAGTGCTTTAGTTAACGAGTGTTTTAATTTACGAGCGCAAAAAAAAGATCACAAAAAATGCCTTGGTTTATGAGCGGTGAGTTAGTATACGAGCATCCTGTTTGTGCTTTTTATGTCGCCACCTCAAGGGTGGGGACATGGACTATATGGAGGCCGTCAGGGTCGAGCACGTACGTCCCTCCGAGGAGGGCCACAGGATGCCGGGTGGCGGCTGATGAAGGGGGAGGAGGATGCTGACAGACCAACTCTATCGGCTGTTGTCAGCCTAGCCGAAAGCCAAAATCTTTCGACGATGACTGGCGTGTTTTTTGTACAAGTAGAAGAAAGGAAACGTGAGCGAGGGTTCCCTTTGTTCGCCGCAAGATGAGAGTGCTCAAGGTGGAAAACAATGGAATAGAGTCTCAAGTAGGGCTGACCTTGTGAAAAAAAAAAAAAGAACGCAACATCCCATCCTCCAATACCAGAACGAATCCATATTTTAAGGAACGGATGGCAACACTAAAATTTCTTTGGCCTGCCATGACTGACAGCCGCTGCTGGTGAGAGCAGGAAGAAGAAGTGACGTTATGACACGTATGTTTACACGTATTTCAGGACAACCCTTGACAAACATAAGTTTACGGACCAAAAATGCACCCACTACATTTTAAAATACTGAACTTTACCTGTAAAGAGGGCCGGCAGGGCGAAAAACGAAAGAAAATCGGTCAAAATGAAAAACTGAGAAAAAAATTATTGAGATACGTATGCCTTTTGAGAATCTAATTACGAAGTTTTTCATTAAAATTCGCATTCCTTTTTCTTATGTGCATATAATGGAACACATCAAACTGCATATTATGATATGTACTAGGTATGTAATACATCGATTATTACATTTATTTTTTGAGACACATGTTACCCTGTTAGTGACATCTGGCATTTATCCTTCTCTATACCCCGGCTCACACACATACAGCCTCAGGGCCCATCTGAGCTTATCAGAGTGTGGGGCTGCTCTGCCCTCTGTTACACTCCCCAGGCCCCTGCCTAGCGTCGCGCTTCCGGGCTGTTCCTGGCATTCCTGGGAATGGGACGGCGATCTTAAAGTATACGCATCTTGTAGAAGCAAGACAGAACATAAAACATGATAAAAGATAAAAAAAGACGGCAGAGGTCACAGTCGAAGACATAGGTTTAGCAAGTGCCGCACCCAGACCACACTCACCACCTTGCCGCCTCCTGCCTCTGGCTCTCCTGGCCCGTCGACCTCACGCACCACTCCTGCTGCACAAACAACGCCCACAACACCTCGCTATGACCTACGAAGAACAATACTGAAGAAGATCCAAAAAAATAGCCTCAAGTGAAGAAGAATGTATAGTAATAAGCAGTAATAAGCGGTGGCTGGGTGGTTAGCGATACGGCGCCGCGTCCGAGAAGATCCAGGAGGGACGCGGGTTCGATCCTGGCCGCCACACAGCTGAGATTTTTCAGTCACCGCCAGTGGCCTAAGACCTACCACATGCTGCCCTGAGACCATCTATCAACCGGACTGTTGATTTCCTCTCCAAAGAGAAGGCTCAAAAGATGAGCTCCGGGGCAGTATGAGCCAAAACAAGATGGCGCCACTATAAACACTAGCCTGCGCCACAATGGGCTGGGCCGACCATCAGGCCCACCAGTAAAAAGCCTAACAGGGCAATAGGCCGCGACGTAAAAAAAGAAAGAAAAAAAGAAACGACAGAAATATTGTGTGGCGACGACTACGATGTTCAGTTTTCAGCAGATGGCTTCGAGACTGTCACCGACCTACACTGTGAGGCTGTAATGAAAGATCACCTCAACACCTGCACTATGTAAATCATCTGCACAACTACGTTCCACCACCTACAGAAGAAATGTCGCCGCAGTACGAGTCAGTCATAGAAGATTTTGGATATGCAGACACACAGAAGAATACAAAGGGTTATATGGCATGCCTGTAATGGGAAATAATAAATATTACAGGCATCTGAAGTATCTTTATCAAGAAATGTATTTGTTTTCACTGTGAAGCAGAAGAAAGTATGTGAGGCTATCCGCCGGCACTACATGCAACACATGGGACACTGTTCCTGATGAGATGGAAGACTCAGCTTCAACATTTCCACAGTGGCTCGTGGATGAAAGAGGGCATACTTCACAGGTTAGCATGGGAGTCATCAGTGAAGTTTGCACTGGCTGTCGTTGATATTGAGGTGCAGAAAAGTTTTGCCAAATGTGCAGCATCAAAGAGGGACAACTGAAAGATGGAAAATTTTCTGAAGAAGAATTCAATGTCTGGAGGACCCTGCACGATGAAGAATGCACCAAGAACTGAGGGATCTTCAGCAGCCATGGAAAAGCAGCAGCACTGAGGATGTTTGCAAGATCAGAGTCCCTGGGCTCAGATACAGAAATAGGGTGAGTGATGGTGATGGGTGATGCAAGCACCTTCCTTGCCATTTCCAACCTCAACAATCGACGTGAGCCCAACGCAGAACTCAAAGTCACAACATTGGCATGTATTTATCACGTTCAGAAGAGGATGGGAACACGACTGAGGAAGCTGAAGACGAAGACAGAGTGGAGACTGTAATGAAGACTGGAAAAAGGAGGAGACTGAGTACCCTGGGTGGAAAAAGAACAAACTGTCTGACACCACCATTGCTACCCTGACATCATACTACGGAAAAGAAATAAGAAACAATATAAATAAAACCATTTGTGGAAATGCAGAAAGCAGTCATGGCCACATTCCATCACGTGTTCAGCACCAAGACACGTCCACATATGGACTTTTGCCAGCAGGAGAACACTCATGGTGCTGCTCCAAGCTGCACTCACAAAAAGTAGAAGAGATCAAATTCAAAAGGTCATCTTTATTAATAGAATCTTGATGCAGAAAGGAGAAAAGGTCAGACAAGTTTATGAGTCCTGGCAACTAAAGATCTACTGGAGCAATGCGTTCAGGGGCTCCTCAGAACCAAATGAAAAAGCTTCCATTCAAAGATCTGGCGGTGTCAGAAAGTCAGGTTTGCTGGAGCATCAAAGTCAATTTGTTTCTCAAATCACCATCCTTCACTATAATTTTGGATACAACAAAGTAAATTTCTTGCAACATCTTGGAATAAAATCAACAGCCCTCAACTGCTCACTCAAAATTCAAGAAAAAAGATACTAAAGGAAAAGCATGAGGAAGAAGAGATCCCAGAACATCAAAGAGAAGAGGAAAGGAGGTGACATATGCTCCACGAGCATTCTGGAACAAACTTGGCAACAGTGAGTAACGGTACTTGACACCTCCTTTGTGAGCTAATACCCGCCTCAAGCTGAGGCAGGGGGAGAACCAGGAGCCTTACAGACAGAATATTTTGTGCCTGGACATCAAAATATATGACTGAGCATGAAGATATATTTTTTTATGTATCATTACAAATAAATGAAAGGATAAATGCCATGATATCACTTCGCTATGTTTGAATGTTACGCATCCAAAACTTTACCTGGCCATATCTCAAATGTAAGTTATATACTCATTGCATTTCAATTTCTCCATCATTTTTCAACCGATTTCAATGAAACCAACACTCTCATGCCTAGACTTGTAAGAATCAAACTATAGTGAGTTTTTTCTCATATATTCTCTTATGGTGTATTTATGTCTGAATTTTTTTCTCTATGCGCATGAAAGTTTGAAAATTTATATTCCGCAAACTAATGATTATTAACACGTACAATATTTCGCTATATTTTTCATTAGCCTAAACATGGTTCTTGTACTTTAGTAATTGTTCCCATGTAGAGCAATTATCATAGTGAAAAAACCTTTTAAAAAACTTCAAATTTTCCAAAAATAGTCATTGGTAAAAATGGAAAGGTGATATTGTTTTTGGGGCTAAATCTTATGCGTATGGTGTCATTTTATTGTCTGGTATACAAATCATGACAATAAACCCATTGAATAGAAAAGGTAAAAACCGGCAGCTCCCTTAACCATTCAGACAAACAAATACGGAACAAATGGCATTGTATTTTATAAAAAGGTTGGCAAGTTGGCAACCCTAGTCTCAGTCCGTGTTGGAAACTAGTAGAGATAGCACCCGTGCGCTCGTGTCTGATTGCATTTGTGCTTTGGTGTGCGATCTTTGTGTTTTCATCAGTACAGTTTGCGTTAATTGTGCTTTAACAATGTACCCCAGAAAGATAGTTAAAAGGATAGTGTTGCTAAGAAGAAAACAGAAACGGTGGATACTATGCTCGCAACAGGAACAGGGGGGGAGCGAGCTTCGGCAGCTTGTATGCCCTCCTGGACGTGACTGATACCCGTTCACCCTCCATCTCGCGACGATACGTCGGGTTAGCTTCACGTTGATGGTCGAACGTAGCTCCAGGAAACTGCGGCTGCTAATCCCCGGGGCGAAGCCCACAGCTCGAGTGTAGTTAGCGGTTGCGGAAGTCTCCGTAACGACCGTAACACATTGATTTGTAGTAAGCAGGGATGTACCGATGTATCGGTATCGGTATCAGTGGTATCGGCACATTTTAAAGTATCGGTATCGATATCGGCTGATTTTCTGCCGATACTACCGATACCTGAAGGAAGTTTTGTACGTCGCATGTCACTCGTTGCAAATAATTTTGTTCAATAGAAATTGGATGGTTTTCTAAATTGTTGAAAAAAGTATTAGAAAAGTGTAATTATCTATTATCATGATACTTAATAGTTTGGAATTTCCGCGATTTAATTCTCATCACTTTAAACGATAAGATTCATATTACTTTGAATGCAAATATATAATACTTAGTATACAGTACAGCCTTTGGTACCGCGGACGCGTACAATACAGGTTTAAGTAGCTTCGGCGCGGGATTGGCGCCTTCACTTCATTTACCTGCCTCTGTCAGTCAGAACGCTGCCAGGGTCTGGGGCTCCTCTTGAGAGTTCAAGTCGTAGGCAGGAGGAAATACAGATGAAGGAAAGATTGTTCCAGAGTTTACCAGCGTGAGGATGAAAATTGAAGATGCTGGTTAACTCTTGCATAAGGAGGTTTGGACAGTATAGGAATGAGCATGAGTAGAAGTCGAGTGCAAGCAGGGCCGCGGGAGGGGGGGAGGCATGCAGTTATGAAGTTCAGAAGGCAGTCAGCGTGGAAATCGATGAAGATAGAAGAGGCAACATTGCGGCGGAATTTAAAGAGGTGAAGACTATCAGTATGAGGGAGGAGAGCTGATGAGACGATGAGCCTTAGCCTCCACTCTGTCCAGAGAGCTGTGGAGTGGAGCCCCATGAGATCGCCTGCACCTCCCTTACGAGGGCGGACAAAGGCCCTGTATGGACTTAACAACGAGGAGAAGAACCCGGAGACAATTTACAGAACGCCCAGCCTCGAGGAAGCTGATTTAGTAAGAGATGAGATATGAAGTTTCCAGTTGAGATTTTTGAGTTAAGGATAGACCGAGAGGATGTTTAGTGTTGAGAAGGTGATAGCTGGGTGTTGTCAAAGAATAGGGATAGTTGTTTGGAAGATTGTGTCAGTGGATGGGTGGAGAAACTGTGTTTTAAGGGCGTTGAAGGACCTGGTTCTTCTTGCCCCAATCGAAATAATAGTAGGTCTGAGGCTAAGCGTTGCAGCCCTTAATGTAGTCGTAAAGTTCCTGAGGTGGTCTTCTATTAAAAGAAATTTAAGATAATGCAGAGTGGAATCATCGGCGTAGGAATGGATAGGACAGTTCGTTTTGGAAGAAAGAAGATCATCAATGAACAACAGAGAAAAGAAGTGGGAGATAGGACAGAACCCTGTGGGACACCACTGTTAATAGATTTAGGGGAAGAACAGTGACCGTCTACCACGGCAGAAGCCAGGAACAGTCAGAAGAGCTGGAGATAAAGGTACAGAGAAGGATAAAGAGCCGTAGGAGGGGTAGTTTAGAAAGCAGATTTGTGCCAGACCCTATCAAAAGCACTGATATGTCAGCGCAATAGCAAAGTTTCACCGAAACGGGTAAGAGAGAATGACCAAGAGTCAGTTAAGAAACAGGGAGATCACCAGTGAGAACACTTATGCGGAACCCATACTGGCGATCAGATGAAGGTCAGAAGTGGAAAGGTGCTTTTAGATCTTCTGGTTGAGATGATTCCAAAAGCTTTAGATAGACGAAAGTAAAGCAATAGGACAGTAGTTTGAAGTTGGAAAAGTCACCTTCTTGGAAATTTACAGGCTGTATGAGGCATACTTCCAAGCAGAAGGAAGGTAGATGTTGACGAGCAGAGGCGAAAAGGTTTGACCAAAACGGGTGACAGCACGGAGGCACAGTTTTTAAGGACAATGGAGGCACTCCATCAGGTCCATAAGCCTTCTGAGGATTGAGGAGAAGACCAGAGGAGGCATAGAAAACATCATTTGAATCTTTACCAACGAGCAAAAGGGGTCAGAGGGGGATGAGTGGGGAATATGCTTAGAATCGTCCAGAGTGGGTTTTTTAGAAAAGTTTGGGGAGAAGAGTTCATGTGGAGATAGATGAGACAGCAGTGTTGCCGTCAGGACTGAAGAGTGGAGGGGAAAGATGAAGAAGTGAAGTTGGAGGATGTTTTGGCTAGATGCAAGTACAGGAAGAGTTAGAAAGCAAGGTTTTGACATTTCTATTAATGAAAGAATTTTTGGTTAGTCCGGAGGAAAATAGATTTAGCTTTGTTCGGGCGAAATGTAAAGTTCATAATTAGCGTGGTTTAGGCTCTGGGTACCTTTGAAGCTACCTCTCTATCATTGACAGCACGAGAACAAGCGTGATTAAACCAAGGCGCTTTTAGCGTGAGAGTAGAGAAAGGAACGAGGAATGTATGCCTCCATTCCAGAATAATCACGCCTCTGTGATACGCTGAGCACACACACAGAGGTCTCTATCCTGGAAGCCAATAATCATTCCACGGGGAAATCGGAAGGAAGTACCGTCCTCAGGTCGTCCCTGGAGCTGAAATAAATACTTAAACATCGCCTCTTCGGTGGGTCCAGAGGGTGTACAGGAGCGATAGGACAGGATGCAGAAATAAGATTGTGATCGGAGGAGCCCAACGGAGTTTACTCCTGACGCAAGGAAATGACGGTCGATTCGATATTTGAAGGAGTTGATGGTATTCGCATTTACTACTTCTGAGGGAAGATTGTTCCAGTGGCGGATGACTCGGTTTGAAAAGAAACTCCTTCCAATGTCTGTGTTACATCGACTCGACTGAATGGGGAAACTGTTATTTCTAGTTTTTGAGTTGGTTTGCAGCTCAAAGAATTTGGAGTAACCGACGTTATTAAACTTTTCAGGTACTTGAAGACTTGAATCATATCCCCTCGTAGGCGTCTTTTTTCCAATGTAAGGAGATTGAGTCGCTTGAGTACGGTTGAGCTCTTAAGGTTGGAATCATTTTCATGGCGCGTCGATAAATCCTTTCCAATAAATCAACGTCCTTTCGGTAATTATAATAATTATTAATTTATGGGTAGGCGGTGGCCGAAGTGATAGCGTACTGGACCCACATTCGCCGCGTGATGGACGACGCGGGTTCGAATCCTCACGCTACCACTCGGATTTTTCGGTCACCGCCGAGTGGCTTGAAACTACCCACATGCTGTCCTGAAGACCACCCATCAACCCGGACTCTAGAGGAAGCCGTCCAAGCGAATCAAGTACGAGTTCCGGGGGGCAGCATGAGCCAATGCAAGATGGCGCCACTGTAAACACTCGCCTGCGCCAGAACGGGCTGGGCCGACCATTAGGCCCCACCTGGAAGAAGCCTTGGGCCGACCATCAGGCCCCACCGGGAAGATGCCTACCGGCGCAATAGGCAAAACAACGTAAAAAAAAAAAAAATTAGGAGACCAGAACTGTACTGCATACTCGAGATGCGGTCTTACCATGGAATTATACAAGGAAGGAAAGGAAAGGAAAATAGAGGAAAGGAAAGGAAAGAAAAGGAAACTAAAGGAAAATAGAAGAAAGGAAAGGATAGGAAAGGGAAGGGAAGAGAATAATAATAATAATAGTAACAACAACAACAACAACAATAATAGCACACACACACACACACACACACACACACACACACACACACACAGGTAGGTAATGAGATGAGACCCTCAATTATTTGTTTTTTTCCTTCCTTACTTAACATAATAATTTTTCCGGCGCGTCATTGTGATCACCTGAATGACTAATTAATCAACATCACCTCCACTATGAAATTAAGGACAGACTCAGGAAAACTTCGCGCGACTTTTTTTTTTTTTTGGGGGGGGGGGTGACCTGAGAGAGAGAGAGAGAGAGAGAGAGAGAAGGAGAGAAGGAAGGAAGAAGGAAGGAAGAAAGAGAATCGAAAAGAAAGGAAAGTAAGGAGAAAGAAGAAGAAGAAGAAGAAGAAGAAGAAGAAGAAGAAGACGAAGAGAGAGAGAGAGAGAGAGAGAGAGAGAGAGAAGAGAGAAGAGAAAAATGTTGGACTAAACTATTTTTCATACCACGAGAAAACAGAACACACACACACACACACACACACACACACACACACACACACACACACACACACACACACACACGGTAATTGGACAGAGTAAGAGACTGTATTTTAATGAATTATATTTGTGGATCCAAATGAGCGGATCTGTCCACCTCTTCTAATGGCTGCTGTGTGGGGCACCCGGCTCAGTGTGTGTGTGTGTGTGTGTGTGTTTGAAAGATAATAATAATAATAAGAAGAAGAAAAAGCAGAAGAAGAAGAAGAAGAAGATGAATGGAAGGAAAGGGAAGGAAAGGAAAGGAAAGGAAAGGAAAGGAAAGGAAAGGAAAGGGAAGAAAAGGGAATGGAAGGGAATGGAAGGAATGGAGGAAAGGGAAGGAAAGGGAAAGGGAAGGGAAGGAAAGGAAAGGGAAGGAAAGGAAAGGGAAGGAAAGGGAAGGAAAGGAAAGGGAAGGAAAGGGAAGGGAAGGGAAGGGAAGGGAAGGGAAGGGAAGGGAAGGGAAGGGATGGAGGAAAGGGAAGGAAAGAAAAGGGAAGGAAAGGGAAGGGAAGGGAAGGGAAGGAATGGAGGAAAGGGAAGGAAAGAAAAGGGAAGGAAAGGGAAGGAAAGGAAAGGGAAGGGAAGGAATGGAATGGAGGAAAGGGAGGGAAAGAAAAGGGAAGGAAAGGGAAGGGAAAAGGAGAGAACAGAAGAAACAGACACGATATTTTAAAGAGAAAGATTATGAAGAATTACAAAGTTGTGAAAAAGATTACACAGGTAGAAATAATAATGACGCCGGTGGAGTGATTAATTACTTATGTAGATTGAAAAATATAAGAAAATATAAATATGAACAAACTACCTGCCTGGATGAGCCGAATTACACACTTCAATAAACAGAATAATTACACATATATATAATTTCTTCCGTAACAGGTAAACATGAGAAAAACTTTAAAATGCTATCTAAAAAAAATATTAAGAGGTAGACAGGTTGAATAATTATAGCAACTCACCTTTAATTAAAAAAAATAAATAAAATGGTCACCTAACTGTATTATATTTCTTTGTTTAGTATGTTTATTGTCAATTATTTATTTTTTATTAATCTATTTACTTTATTTATCATGCTCTATTAGCGACCATGGGAGTGTTCGTCTGTGAAGCTTTCCTAACTAACTAACTAACTCTCTCTCTCTCTCTCTCTCTCTCTCTCTCTCTCTCTCTCTCTCTCTCTCTCTCTCTCTCTCTCTCTCTCTCTCTCTCTCTGGCTGGCTGGCTGGCTGGCTCTCTCTCTCTCTCTCTCTCTCTCTCTCTCTCTCTCTCTCTCTCTCTCTCTCTCCTATACGCGTCTACAAACAAGGATAGCGGTCTGATAACAATGAGAGAGACAGACACTTTCGGCTCCTGCAACAACCACTTCCCAAGGCCACAAAGGAGATTAGTCGGGTTCCCAGGAGTGTTGTTTTCACGTTCATGGTGCAGAGGCCTTGTCAAACTACCACCAGGCTCATAACACTGCTCATGGAAATACTACTAACACAGCAACCTCTACTACCAAAGCCTTGTCAAACTACCACCAGGCTCATAACACTGCTCATGGAAATACTACTAACACAGCAACCTCTACTACCAAAGCCTTGTCAAACTACCACCAGGCTCATAACACTACCCATGGAAATACTACTAACATAACAACCTCTACTACCAAAGCCTTGTTAAACTATCACCAGGCTCATAACGCTACCCATGGAAATTCTACTAACACAACAACCTCTACTATCAAAGGCCTTGTCAAACTACTACCAGGCTCATAACACTGCCCATGAAAATACTACTAACACAACAACCTCTACTATCAAAGCCTTGTCAAACTACCACCAGGCTCATAACACTGCCCATGGAAATACTACTAACACAACAACCTCTACTACCAAAGCCTTGTCAAACTTTCACCAGGCTCATAACACTGCCCATGGAAATACTACTAACACAACAACCTCTACTACCAAAGCCTTGTCAAACTACCACCAGGCTCATAACACTGCCCATGGAAATACTACTAACACAGCAACCTCTACCAAAGCCTTGTCAAACCACCAGGCTCATAACACTGCCCATGGAAATACTACTAACACAGCAACCCTGCTACAAAAGCCTTGTCAAACTACCACCAGGCTCATAACACTGCCCATGGAAATACTACTAACACAGCAACCTCTACTACCAAAGCCTTGTCAAACTACCACCAGGCTCATAACACTGCCCATGGAAATACTACTAACACAGCAACCTCTACTACCAAAGCCTTGTCAAACTACCACCAGGCTCATAACACTGCCCATGGAAATACTACTAACACAACAACCTCTACTACCAAAGCCTTGTCAAACTACCACCAGGCTCATAACACTGCCCATGGAAATACTACTAACACAACAACCTCTACTACCAAAGCCTTGTCAAACTACCACCAGGCTCATAACACTGCCCATGGAAATACTACTAACACAACAACCTCTACTACCAAAGCCTTGTCAAACTATCACTAGGCTCATAACACTACCCATGGAAATACTACTAACACAACAACCTCTACTACCAAAGCCACCACCAGGCTCATAATACTACCCATGGAAATACTACTAACACAGCAACAACCTCTACTACCAAAGCCTTGTCAAATTACCACTAGGCTCATAACACTACCCATGGAAATACTACTAACACAGCAACAACCTCTACTACCAAAGCCTTGTCAAACTACCACTAGGCTCATAACACTACCCATGGAAATACTACTAACACAGCAACAACCTCTACTACCAAAGCCTTGTCAAATTACCACCAGGCTCATAACACTACCCATGGAAATACTACTAACACAGCAACAACCTCTACTACCAAAGCCTTGTCAAACTACCACCAGGCTCATAATACTACCCATGGAAATACTACTAACACAGCAACAACCTCTACTACCAAAGCCTTGTCAAATTACCACCAGGCTTAGCTGCCATGAATACTACTAACACAGCAACCTCTGCAAAAGCCTTGTCAGTACATATCACCAGGCTCATAACACTACCCATGGAAATACTACTAACATAACAACCTCTACTACCAATACTACCAAAGCCTTGTCAAATTATCACCAGGCTCATAACGCTACCCATGGAAATACTACTAACACAACAACCTCTACTACCAAAGCCTTGTCAAACTACTACCAGGCTCATAACACTGCCCATGGAAATACTACTAACACAACAACCTCTACTACCAAAGCCTTGTCGAACTACCACCAGGCTCATAACACTGCCCATGGAAATACTACTAACACAACAACCTCTACTACCAAAGCCTTGTCGAACTACCACTAGGCTCATAACATGCACTATCCATGGTATTAATACTAACACAACAACCTCTACTACCAAAGTATTTTCAAACTATCTAGGCTCAACTTTACCCATGAAATACAGCTACACGGCAAATGTGTGTGCGTGTGTGTGTGTGTGTGTCTGTGTGTGTGTGTGTGTGTGTGTGTGTGTGTAAAGTCCCCAAGTGTTTATGGATATGGTCTTAATGACAAGTGGCAGAGAATTCAAATAGCTGTATGGCATAAATCACCGTGGTCTCGAGTTTTTAGTGGCGTCACACAGGTATTGATCTTAGGTCCATTACTGTTCGTCATATACATCAACGATCTTGACTGCGGTGTAACATGAATAAGCGAGTTTGTTGATGGCGCAAAAAGCTGGAATTCCACGCACTTCGGGCCACAACGACAAGGTACTTCACGAGGAACCAAGCGAACCAACAAATGAATGACTGAGTTTGATATCGCAAATGCAACGTCCTAAATATCGGAAGAAATAACCCACAAAGGAAATACACACTACATAACACACCTCTAGACCACTCCAACAGCGAAAGGGATTTGCGTGTGCGTGTGTGCTCTGACCTTTGACCCAGAAATCACTGCATTACGGCCGAAACTGAAAGATAGTTCTGGGTCTTATTTCGTGAAGCGTAAACCGCTGGAGTTCAGAAGTTACCCCTAAGCTGTATGTAGCACTGGTTGGGCCTCACCTGGAGTATGCCATGCAGTGTTTTGGCACCTATTACAGTTAGGATATAGATTCCATTGAGGCAGTACGATCCTAGTAGTAGTAGTAGTAGTAGTAGTAGTAGTAGTAGTAGTAGTAGTAGTAGTAGTAGTAGTAGTAGTAGTAGTAGCAGCAACAATGGTGTCAGTGAATTGCACTTTTCATGTCAATCTGTTATTCATTGATTTATTTCTTTTTTTCTTATTCATTCCCTTTCTTTTGTTTGTTTATTTATTGTTTTCCTGTTGTTGTGTCCAGCCCCCGGCGGTGTGTGTGTGTGTTTGTGTGTGTGTCCGGAGCCGGTGATGAATGTGTCTTGCTTCGGGAGGTGGTGACATTGATTGGCGGTGGTGGTGGTGTGGTTGTCGTGGTGGTATTGGTGGTGGCGGTGGTGGTGGTGATTGTCAATTATTGAATCACGTGCATACTTACTCTCTCTCTCTCTCTCTCTCTCTCTCTCTCTCTCTCTCTCTCTCTCTCTCTCTCTCTCTCTCTCTCTCTCTCTCTCTCTCTCTCTCTCTCTCTCTCTCTCTCTCTCTCTCTCTCTCTCTCTCTCTCTCTCTCTCTCTCTCTCTCTCTCTCTCTCTCTCTCTCTCTCTCTCTCTCTCTCTCTCTCTCTCTCTCTTATTATGTTCCCGCCACATCAACTCTCAGACAAGTTTGACATAGAGAGAGAGAGAGAGAGAGAAAGAAGTGAGAAGGTGGAGGGAATGAGTGAGGAAGGGATGTAGGACCTCTCTCTCTCTCTCTCTCTCTCTCTCTCTCTCTCTCTCTCTCTCTCTCTCTCTCTCTCTCTCTCTCTCTCTCTCTCTCTCTCTCTCTCTCTCTCTCTCTCTCTCTCTCTCTCTCTCTCTCTCTCTCTCTCTCTCTCTCTCTCTCTCTCTCTATACCTATCTATCTATATCTATCTTTCACACAGCACAGGCAACACAACAACACAAAACTTAATAACAAACAGACAATACAAAGTTAATTATACAACCTCAGTGCTCAAGACTTCCTACTCATGCTCATTTTTGTTCTGTCCAACTTCCTAATGCAAGAGTCAACCAGCATCTTCTTTCTCTCATTTATGTGCTGGTGCCATATGACCACAGCACCCCATGATCATAGGTCCTGATATATCATTTATTTCGTCCCTGTGCTGTCCAACTTTAATATGCAACAGTTAACCAGAATCGTTACTCTTTCATCACATTCCTGGTAAGCTCGAGAATACTTGAGTCGTATTACAAGACATTTCGTTGCTCAAGAACACCTATTTGACAAGGCTTTCATGAGGTATGAGCATTTCAGGAGCCAGTTTATGACCCTGGTGGTAGTGTGACCCTTCCTCTGGCACACCTATTTGACAAGGCTTTCGTAGGAGTTGTGAGCATTTCCAGGAGTAGTTTTATGACCCTGGTGGTAGTGTGACCCTTCCTCTGTACCGTGAACCTGAAGAAACACTCATAAGAACCCGACTGACCCACTCTTTGACCTTTAGAGATAGCTGATGTTAGGAGCGAAAGTGTCTTATAATACCAACCATAGTACATCTTTGTCTCTTTTTTCCTTCTTCCTACGACTTGAACGCCTTCAGGAGGGGATTATCAAGTCTCCTCCCGTATTTGATCTTGCTTTCGGCCACCTCTTTTGTTTCTTTTTTAGGAGCAGCGAGTAGCGGGCTTTTTTTTTATTATAGTTTTCTTTTTTGTGTGCCCTTGAGCTGCCTCCTTTGTTGTGAAAAAAAAAAAAAATAAAGACACACGCAAAACCTAAAATGATAACACACTGCCATCTTTTTTGTATTCTCTTGATAGAAATTGCGTTTTCCTATTTATCTTATTCACGTATATTGTTTTGCATTGCGAATATACACGACACAAAACCACAGAGCCAGCTAGCCGTTTTTCATTGTTGGTTATTGATAAGGAACATCAGAAAAAAAAACATCATACAACACACGAAAAAAAATCAATTATATACGTCATTGCCCAGAAAACACCCAACCAGGACGCAAAACCGAGAAACCGAGGCCATTAAAAAGGTTATTTGTTATCTATTTACTATTTTGTTATTTATTTTGGTAGCTGTTGTTGTTGTTGGAGTTTGAGGGCAAAAATAATATGAACAGTAGATTTCTTTCCTGTAATACTTTTTTTTCTTTTTTTTGTTATACTACTACTACTACTACTACTACGACTACTACTACTATTACTACTACTACTACTACTACTGCCACTACTACTACCGTTATTGCTACCAGAGAGAGAGAGAGAGAAAGGGTAATTAAGAACAAATGGGGAGGGATGGAGAGAATGAATAGGAGGGGGAGAGATGAAAGGAGAGGAAGATCTGGAGAGGAGGAGGAGGAAGAAGAGGAGGAGGAGGAGGAGGTATAGAAGAGGACGAGTTGGAGGAGGAGGAGCAGGAGGAGAAGGATTATGCAGGCTTACACACACACACACACACACACACACACACACACACACACACACACTCACACACACACACACATTAATGCAACTTAACACGCACGTTCTGGTTTCGAGAGAGAGTGAAGGGTCGTAGGAGAGCATAGCAAGCAGGAAGGAGGAGGAGGACGAAGAGGAGGAGGAGGAGGAGGAGTTGTGGGAGGAAAATGAAAGGTAACGGAGAAAGATGAGAGAATGGAAGAGGAGGGAAGGATTGAAGAGGGGAGGGAAGAAGGGAGAGAGAGAGGGAGGGAGAGAAGAGGAGGGAGGGAGGGAGAAAAGAAGGGTTAAATGGGGGGAGGGGGGGGAGGCTATGCGGCTCCTTTATATATAAAAAACAAAGGACCTCTCTCTCTCTCTCTCTCTCTCTCTCTCTCTCTCTCTCTCTCTCTCTCTCTCTCTCTCTCTCTCTCTCTCTCTCTCTCTCTCTCTCTCTCTCTCAAACCGGATTTTTTTCTCAAGTTGTCAACCGGTTCCATTGTTTTAGAGACCCCTCTTGTCCCCCTTCTCTCTCTCTCTCTCTCTCTCTCTCTCTCTCTCTCTCTCTCTCTCTCTCTCTCTCTCTCTCTCTCTCTCTCTCTCTCTCTCTCTCTGACATCTCTCTCTCTCTCTCTCTCTCTCTCTGGTTGTCACTTTCTCTCTCCTCTCTCCTCTCTCTCCTCCTCCTCCTCCTCCTCCTCCTCCTCCTCCTCCTCCTCCTCCACCTCTTCTACCGTTCTACTTTGAGAGGCTCTCGTATATCCCCTCTCTTCTCTCCTCCTCCTCCTCCTCTTCTCTCTCACTCTTTCTCTCCTCCTCCTCTCTCTAAACTTCCTCCTCCTCCTCCTCCTCCTCGTCCTCCTCCTCCTCTTCTTCATCGTCCTCCTCTTCCTCCTTCAAGTGGTGTAAGTTAACAAATATATATTTTTTCGGGTGTATTTTTCTTTTTTTTCTTTTCTCTTTTTTTTTTGTAACTAGGTTGCGTGTTGCTTGTTGTTGTTGTTTTTTATCCGTTCTCTTTTTTTTCGGTTCTTGTTTCGTATTTCTTTAACTACTTTCGTTTGTTTTGCTTCTTCATTTTCTTCATCATCATCATCATTATATTCTTTGTCTTCTTCCTCTTCTTCTTCTTCTTCTTCCTCTTCTTCTTTTTCGTCATCTTCAGGTTCTCCATCTTCATCATCTTACGTATCTTCTTTTTCTTCTGTATATACCTCCTTTCCCCTCCTCCCTTTCTTCTCTTTTTCTTCTTCCTCATCTTTATTTCTATCTTCTTCAGCTTCTTCATCTTTTATATCGTTTTTCTTCTCTTTCTTTTAATCTTCCTTTCCCATCCTCCCTTTCTTCTTTTTCTTCTTTTTCTTCTTCCTCATCTTTATCTTCTTCAGCTTCTTCATCTTTTACATCGTGCTTCTTCTCTTTCTTTTAATCTTCCTTTTCCTTACTCCCTTTCTTCTTTTTCTTCTTTTTCTTCTTCTTCCTCATCTTTATCTTTATCTTCTTTTAAGCTTCTTCATCTTTTACATCGTTTTTCTTCTTTTTCTTTTAATCTTCCTTTCCCCTCCTCCCTTTCTTCTTTTTCTTCTTTTTCTTCTTCTTCCTCATCTTTATCTTCTTCAGCTTCTTCATCTTTTACATCGTTTTTCTTCTTTTTCTTTTAATCTTCCTTTCCCCTCCTCCCTTTCTTCTTTTTCTTCTTTTTCTTCTTCTTCCTCATCTTTATCTTCTTCAGCTTCTTCATCTTTTACATCGTTTTTCTTCTCTTTCTTTTAATCTTCCTTTCCCCTCCTCCCTTTCTTCTCTTTCTTCTTTTTCTTCTTCTTCGTCTTTATCTTCTTCAGCTTCTTCATCTTTTACATCGTTTTTCTTCTCTTTCTTTTAATCTTCCTTTCCCCTCCTCCCTTTCTTCTTTTTCTTCTTTTTCTTCTTCTTCCTCATCTTTATCTTCTTCAGCTTCTTCATCTTTTACATCGTTTTTCTTCTCTTTCTTTTAATCTTCCTTTCCCCTCCTCCCTTTCTTCTTTTTCTTCTTTTTCTTCTTCTTCCTCATCTTTATCTTCTTCAGCTTCTTCATCTTTTACATCGTTTTTCTTCTTTTTCTTTTAATCTTCCTTTCCCCTCCTCCCTTTCTTCTCTTTCTTCTTTTTCCTCATCTTTATTTTTATCTTTTTCAGCTTCTTCATCTTTTACATCGTGCTTCTTCTCTTTCTTTTAATATTCCTTTTCCTCTTCTCCCTTTCTTCTTTTTCTTCTTTTTCTTCTTCCTCCTCCTCTCTTTCCTCATCTTTATCTTTATCGTCTTCAGCTTCTTCATCTTCATCATCTTACATATATTCTTTTTCTTCTGTTTATACCTCCTTTTCCCTACTCCCTTTCTTCTTTTTCTTCTTTTTCTTCTTCCTCATCTTTATCTTTTTCATCTTCTTCATCTTTTACATCGTGCTTCTTCTCTTTCTTTTAATCTTCCTTTTCCCTACTCCCTTTCTTCTTTTTCTTCTTTTTCTTCTTCCTCATCTTTATTTCTATCTTCTTCAGCTTCTTCATCTTTTATATCGTTTTTCTTCTCTTTCTTTTAATCCTCCTTTCCTCTCCTCCCTTTCTTCTTTTTTCTTCTTTTTCTTCTTCTTCCTCATCTTTACCTTCTTCAGCTTCTTCATCTTTTACATCGTGCTTCTTCTCTTTCTTTTAATCTTCCTTTTCCCTACTCCCATTCTTCTCTTTCTTCTTTTTCTTCTTCCTCCTCATCGTTATCTTCTTCAGCTCCTTCATCTTTACATCGTTCTTCTTCTCTTCCCTTTCCTCTTCCTTTTCCATCCTCCCCCTCTTCTTCTTCCTCTTCCCCTCATAGTTATCACCACCACAACAATTACCAACATTTTTTTCTTTCTTTTTTGTCTTTTACGTTCTACCTCAAGCACCGGTAGACTTTCTTGGCGGGCCCTGGTGGTGGTCGGCTGAAGCTCGTTATGGCGCAGACAAGTGTTTATAGTGACGCCATCCTGCTTGGCTCATGCTGCCCCCCCCCTAGCTCATCTTTGGGTTGATAGGTTGTCCTCCCTCTAATTCCCTCCTTCCCTCCCTTTCTTCCCTCCTTCCTATCTTCCTTCTTTCTCTCTTTTCCTTCCTTCCTCCCTTTTTCTTCCCTTCTTTCTTTTATTTTTTGCCTTTTCATTTTCTTTCTCATATTTACTTCTCCCTTCTCTCCTTATTTTCCTCTTTCCCTCTTTCATCACTTTTTCCTTTCTTCCTTCTTTCTCTCTTTTCCTTCCTTCCTCCCTTTTTCTTCCCTTCTTTCTGTTATTGTTTGCCTTTTCATTTTCTTTCTCTCTTTACATCACCCTTCTTTCCTTCTTTCCCTCTCTCCCTCTTTTATCACTTTTTCCTTCCTTCCTTCTTTCTCTCTTTTCCTTCCTTCCTCCCTTTTTCTTCCCTTCTTTCTGTTATTGTTTGCCTTTTCATTTTCTTTCTCATCTTTACAACTCCCTTCTTTCCTTCTTTCCCTCTCTCCCTCATTTATCACTTTTCCTTTCTTTCTTTTCTTTATTTCTCATTTTTCCTTCCTCTCTTTTTCTTCACTTTTCTTTTATCTTTTGCCTTTTCACTTTCTCATCTTTACTTTTCCCTTCTCTCCTTCTTTCCCTCCCTTTATCATTTCCCTCTCTCCCTCCTTCATCACTTCTTCCCTTCTCCCTTCTTTCATGTCTTGCCTTTTATTACTCTCTTTCTCTCTCATTTCTACTTATCGTCCTTCCTTCTCGCTCTTTCCTTTTCTTCCTTCCTTTATTTTCCTTTCTTCCTCCCTTCATTTTCCTCCGAGAAGGGACATGTGGGTAGTCTGTGACCTTTCTCTTCCCTTCTTCCTTTCTTCTTTCTTTCCCTTCTTGCCTTCTCTTCTACTTTTCTTCCTAAATTCATTCTTCCTCCCTTCGTATTACTCTCCTCCCTTAATTCCTTCTCTCCCTTCCTACCATCCCTTATTTTATCATCTCTCTTTTATTAATTCTCTCCCATTTTTCCTCTCCTCTCTCCTCCCTCCCTTCTGTGGCGGTGAGTGACAAATCCCAGCTTATGGCGGCGGGCGGGATGCGAACGTGTGCCCTCCAGGACGCTACGCATGCACGCTATCCACTCAGCCACCGCCTCTCCTACTATTATTACTATCAAGACTACTACTTTCTCCTCTTCCTCCTCTTTCTTCCTTCCTTCCTTCCTTCCTTCCATAATAAAGGAGAAAAGTCTTACCTACCCTTCTATCCCTTCCTTCCTCTTCCCCTCTCTCCCTCCCTCCCTCCCTCCCTTCCATAAAGCTTTTGGATTCAACGTCTGAGTTAATTTACCGCGAAGTCAACATTTTAGGGAGGCAAAATATCGCCCTGCCTCCCTTTATTTTCCTCCTCCTTTCCTCCCTTTATTTTCCTTTCTCTTTCTTCCCTTCTTCCTTTCTCCCTTCATGCATTTTTTTTTCATTTTTCCTTATCCCATTACTTGTCTTCCTTTTTTTCTTTTTTCTTTCTTTCTCTCCCTTCTTTCCTCCCTTTATTTTCCTTTCTCTTTCTTCCCTTCTTCCTTTCTCCCTTCATGCATTTTTTTCCTTTTTCCTTATCCCATTACTTGTCTTCCTCTTTTTCTTCCTTCTCTTTTTTCTTTCTTTCTCTCCCTACTTTCCTCCCTTTATTTTCCTTTCTCTTTCTTCCCTTCTTCCTTCCTTCCTTCATGCATTTTTTTTCCTTTTTCCTTATCTCATTATCTTCCTTTTTTTCTTTTTCTTTCCTTCTTTCTCTCCCTTCTTTCATTTTCCTTTCTTCCCCATATTTTCCTCCCTTACTTTTCCTCTCCCTCCCTCTCTCTTCTCTTCATCATTTCCTACTTTTTTCTTCTCGTTTTCTTCCTTTTCACTTCTCTCGTCTTTCCTTCTCCTTTCCTCTCTTTCCTCCGTTTATTTTCCTCCATCGCTCTCTTTATTTTCCTCTCCTTTCCTCCCTCTGTCTTCCCATCCTCCTTCCTTTCTTTCCTTTTTCTGTCGCTATTTTTTTCTTCTCCCTTCATTCTCTCTCCCTTCCTCTCTCCTTTCCTTCCTTTCTCTCCTTCCTTCCTTTCCTTCCTTTCTCTCCTTCCTTCCTTTTATTTTCCTCCTTCCTCTTCCTCCCTCTCTTCCTCTTTCTTCCCTTCTTTTTTTTTCTTTTTGTCAATTTGTCTTCTTTTTCTTCCTCGTTTTTACTCCTTTCTTTCCTTCTTCTTTTCTCCCTTCTTTGCTTCTCCTCCTCCCTCCGTTTTCCTCCTCTCCTCCCTTTCTTCCTTCCTTCTTTCTTTTTTTCTTCCTTTCTTTTTCTTTCCTTCTCCTTTTCTCCCTTCTTTTCTTCCCCTCCTAACTCTATTTCCCTCCTCTCCTCCCTTTCTTCCTTCCTTCTTTCTTTTTTCCCTCCTTCCTTTTTCTTTCCTTCTTTCTTCTCTCTCTCTCTCTCTCTCTCTCTCTCTCTCTCTCTCTCTCTCTCTCTCTCTCTCTCTCTCTCTCTCTCTCTCTCTCTCTCTCTCTCTCTTTGTCCTTTCCTCCTTCCCTTTTTCCCTCCCATACATTTTCTCTCCCTCCCTCCAACCCTCCCTCCCTTTTCCTGTCCTTTCTATTCTCTCTCTCTCTCTCTCTCTCTCTCTCTCTCTCTCTCTCTCTCTCTCTCTCTCTCTCTCTCTCTCTCTCTCTCTCTCTCTCTCTCTCTCTCTCTCTCTCTCTCTCTCTCTCTCTCTCTCTCTTTCCCTCCCTCCCTCTTCAGTATTATGGACCTGAAATCCCTTTTCCTCCTCTAAATTTCCTCCATTTCCTCTTTCTCTCAGGATGGGGAGAGAGAGAGAGAGAGAGAGTTTCACAATAGGAATATTTTAAAGATAACAGAAATATTACACATCCTCCTCCTCCTCCTCCTCCTCCTCTTCTTCCTCTTCCTCCTTCTACTTCTACTACTCCAAAAGAAAGAGAAAAAGAAAAATAGAAGGAAGAACATACAAAGGTGCAAACGAGAAGAGGAGTAGGACGAGGAAGGAAGACGAAAAGGAAGAGGAGGAGAAATGAAGAGGAGGAGGAGGAGGAAGGAAGACAAAAAGGAAGAGGAGGAGAAGTGAAGAGGAGGAGGAGGAGGAAGGAAGACAAAAAGGAAGAGGAGGAGAAGTGAAGAGGAGGAGGAGGAGGAAGTGAGTGTAGAAGTGTTTAGAAGGAGGGAAGAGAGGAAGAAGGAGAAGAGAGAGAGAGAGAGAGAGAGAGAGAGAGAGAGAGAGAGAGAGAGAGAGTTTTGCTCACATTAAGGTCTTCCTCGCTTTTATTTACTACCGGAAAATGACCTTTTGAGAATTTCCTCTCTCTCTCTCTCTCTCTCTCTCTCTCTCTCTCTCTCTCTCTCTCTCTCTCTCTCTCTCTCTAATCAGGTTTTGTTTTTCTTTACCTCTTATTTCCATCTCATCATCATAATATTCGTTTTCTTTTTTCCCCTTTTTTTTCCTTTTTTTCTTTTTTTCTTGTTATTGTTGTTATTGCGGTAGTTGTTGTTTTTCTCTTTTTTTTATTCTTCATTTTCTGTTTCTTTTCCCTCTAGTTTTTCATTCCTGCTACTACTATATAATGCAACTACAATTACTATTACTACTGCTACTACTACTACTACTACTACTACTTTTACTACTACTACTACTACTACTACTACTACTACTACTGCCACTACTACTACTATAGTCCATTAACTTCCGTCTGTCCACTCGTGAACGTAGATGTGGCACCTGCGCATTGTTAGTTCGTGATTGCGTGAAGATTAACTTTCTATTTTCAGTGATACATTTGAATGTTTGTGTATACAAAAAAACCTCAAGCCCTCTTATTTGAACCGCAAACATGCCGATTTGCATTGATAATATACCATATAAGCACACGAATGAACAGCTTGTTCATCAAACAGTATAGTCTGATCATACTCGAACGACTTAGTGCCTTTCAGATGCCCATATTTCACCTCATCCAGGTACACAGAGTGACATCTGGCTCTGTAGGTGACTATACATAAGGAATTTTGATGTGTTGCATGTAAATAACATGGATGATATTTGAAATAGCCTAGCATAAAATTTATTAACAGTTATTATAATAGTTATTATTACTATTTCACGTTGTTTTGAATGTTAATCGTTATTTACATGCAATGAATCATTAAAATACCCTTTATTTGCACTTGCAGAGCCAGATGTCTTCAATATACCTAAAATGAGATGAATTATAAGAATTTGGAGAGAAAAAACATATTGTTCGATCATGACGTGACTATGTTATTTGATACAAGCTTGTCTTTTCGTGTGCTTGTATGTTAGGTTGTAAATGCAAATGACTATGTTGTTCTTTGTATACATAAACATTCAAATATATTATTGAAAAATAGGCTTAAATGCCTTATCACAACAGTTGATTTTCACGTATTCACGAACTAGAAATGCGCAGGTGCCACATCTTTCAAAATTTCTGCCTTGTTGGTGGACAAATGAAATGAAATAGACTATTCCTC
>NC_066540.1:6393961-6396461 GCF_024679095.1 Eriocheir sinensis | reverse complement strand
AAATTACAATCCAACAGAGAAAAAAACAACAAGAAGAAGAAAGAAAGGAAGAAAAAAAAGAAAGAAAGAGAAGGCCGCCAGCCACACGAGTAACCTGCAGAAAGATTAAAACATTACTCTACGTACTCGCGTATTCATTCAGTTCACTCCCGACGCAGCAAAGTGGCGATCAATGCGATTTTTAAAGGAGTTGATCGTTCCCGCACTAACCACTCCTGAAAATAACTCCTGATGATATCTGTGCTGCATCGCTTCCCCTGAATTGTCTTACCTTTGTTTCTTGTTCTCCGGTTAGTTCATAGCGTGAAGAGTTTGGTATGATCGACGTTGCCGGACTTCCTGTGGTGCTTAAAGACTTGTATCTAGACCGAGGGAGGGAGGGAAGGACAGGAGGGGGGAGGGAGGGATCAGGTCTCTCCTCTGTCTCTTGCATGTTATTTACCAGCTTATATTGTGCTATCATGTCAAGCCTTTCTCTTGTCTAACGTGTGTGTGTGTGTGTGTGTGTGTGTGTGTGTGTGTGTGTGTGTGTGTGTGTGTGTGTGTGTGTGTGTGTGTGTGTGTGTGTGTGTGTGTGTGTGTGTGTAAATTGAGTTGTAAAAATCCTTGTTCGTGATAGACATTTTTTTGTATGTGTGTGTACGTGTGTGTGTGTGTGTGTGTGTGTGTGTGCGTGTGTGTGTGTGTGTCTTGATTAAGGCATTTGCTTCGCGTGTCTACGTGTGCTTCAGGGAAAAATATGTGCTTGCCACCCTCCTCTCTCTCTCTCTCTCTCTCTCTCTCTCTCTCTCTCTCTCTCTCTCTCTCTCTCTCTCTCTCTCTCTCTCTCTCTCTCTCTCTCTCTCTCTCTCTCTCTCTCTATCTCTCTCTCTCTCTCTCTCTCTCTCTCTCTCTCTCTCTCTCTCTCTCTCTCTCTCTCTCTCTCTCTCTCTCTCTCTCTCTCTCTCTCTCTCTCTCTCTCTCTCTCTCTCTCTCTCTCTCTCTCTCTCTCTCTCTCTCTCTCTCTCTCTCTCTCTCTCTCTCTCTCTCTCTCTCTCTCTCTCTCTCTCTCTCTCTCTCTCTCTCTCTCTCTCTCTCTCTCTCTCTCTCTCTCTCTCTCTCTCAAATACGTTTTGCTGCATTTTGCTTGTATGAAAAATAGACCGACAAACAAAGAGAAGAAGAAATTTTGCAGTAGCCGTCACAGTAGTAGTAGTAGTAGTAGTAGTAGTAGCAGCAGCAGTAGTAGTAATAGTAGTAGTAGTAGTAGTAGCAGTAGTAGTTGTAGTAGTAGTAGTAGTAGTAGTAGTAGCAGCATACCGTGTCTACTATTACTTCTACTGATTTTTTTTTTTTTTTTTCATCCCCGCCTATAGCTATTCTTCAGGGGCCAGATGGTCGGCCCAAGCCCGTCGTGGCGCAGGCAATTTTTTTTTATAGTGGCGCCTGTTATGCTTGGCTCAAGCTGCTCCCCGGAACTTATTCTTGATTCACTGGACGGTTTCTTCTAGAGTCCGGGTTGATGGGTGGTCTTCTGGACAGCATGTGGGTAGCCTTAGGCCACTTGGCGGTGACTGAAACATCCCAGGTGGTAGCGTGGGGACTCGAATCGACGTTGTCCATGGTGCCGTGAATGTTAGCCCCGCACGGTAACCACTCAGCCACCACCCACCCTATTAATAATAATAATAATAATAATAATAATAATAATAATAATAATAATAATAATAATAATAATAATAATAATACAATGGTAATTTTTATTTTATTTTATTTTTTTTATTTTTTTACGTTGTTGCCTATTGCGCCGGTAGGCATCTTCCCGGTGGGGCCTGATGGTCGGCCCAAGGCTTCTTCCAGGTGGGGCCTGATGGTCGGCCCAGCCCGTTCTGGCGCAGGCGAGTGTTTATAGTGGCGCCATCTTGCATTGGCTCATGCTGCCCCCCGGAACTCGTTCTTGATTCGCTTGGACGGCTTCCTCTAGAGTCCGGGTTGATGGGTGGTCTTCAGGACAGCATGTGGGTAGTTTTAAGCCACTCGGCGGTGACCGAAAAATCCGAGTGGTAGCGTGGGGATTCGAACCCGCGTCGTCCATCACGCGGCGAATGTGGGTCCAGTACGCTATCACTTCGGCCACCGCCTACCCTAAATAGTTTTCCTTACTTCATGTGACCTCTCTCCTCCTCCTCCTCCTCCTCCTCCTCCTCTTCTTCCTACTCCTTCTGCTCGTCCTCCTCCTCCTCCTCCTCCTCCTCCTCCTCCTCCTCCTCCTCCTCCTCCTCCTCCTCCTCCTCCTCCTCTTCTTCCTCCTCCTTCTGCTCGTCAAACATTCATTCAGGGTTTACACAAATGCACACTCCTGTAGACTTAGCTCTACACACACACCTGGCAGTGCTAATTACAGGTGTGTGTTTGTTCGTGTGTGCGTGTGTGTGGGGATGGGGTCAGATGTGTGCGTGTGAGTGTGTTTGGGTGTGAGTGGGTGTGTGAACGGAATATCCACACACACACACACACACAC
>NC_066540.1:6373961-6388961 GCF_024679095.1 Eriocheir sinensis | reverse complement strand
AAGACAGGTGAGACGGGCCCTCCTCCTCCTCCTCCTCCCCCTCCTCCTCCTCCTCTTTCGTCTCATCTTACTACTTTTCCTCCTCCTCCTCCTCCTCCTCCTCCTCCTCCTCCTCCTCCTTCTTCTCGTCTCTGTAATTTTCCCTTTCCTCTCAATTTGGTAACGTTGATTTCTCTCTCTCTCTCTCTCTCTCTCTCTCTCTCTCTCTCTCTCTCTCTCTCTCTCTCTCTCTCTCTCTCTCTCTCTCTCTCTCTCTCTCTCTCTCTCTCTCTCTCTCTCTCTCTCTCTCTCTCTCTCTCTCTCTCTCTCTCTCTCTCTCATGTCATTATAACTTCATCTTGTTTCTTTTTCTCAGACTTATGTGAGCAAGGAAGAAAAGAAGAGAGAAGAGTATCTTTCTCTTTTTCCTTCTCTCTCTCTCTCTCTCTCTCTCTCTCTCTCTCTCTCTCTCTCTCTCTCTCTCTCTCTCTCTCTCTCTCTCTCTCTCTCTCTCTCTCTCTCTCAATCTTTCTCTCCATCGCTGAAAAGTTCCTCTCTGAATATCGCCAAAATCGACCCTTCTCTCCCTTCCTCCTTCTCTCCCTTTCCTCCCTCCCTCCCTCTCTCCCTCTCCCTTCCTCCTTCACTCCCCTTTTTCTCCCCTCTTGCTATCTCCCGTTTCCCCTTTGCTCTTTCCTCCCTCTCACTTTCTTTCTCTCCCTCCGTACCTTTCTCTCCCTCCCTCCCTCCCTCTTATCTCTCCCTTCTGTCAGTATCAAAGCGACTAACCTTTGCTTCTTTTTTCTTCCTCTTCTTTTTTTCTCTTTCTTTCATTTTCTTCTTTTCTTCTTCTTTTTCTTCTTTTTCCTTTTTGTCCTCTTCGTTTTCATCTATATTTTCCTCATTATTTTTTTGTTGTTGTTGTGCTTTATTGTTTTTTTTTTCTTCCTCATTTTTGTTGTCATATATTTTTCTCCCTTGGTCCTCTTTCTGTTTTTTTCTTATTCTTTTTCGTCTTCCTCCTTCTCTCTTGTATTTTCTTCTATATCTTCCTTATTATCTACTCTTCTCCTCCTCCTCCTCCTCCTCCTCCTCCTTCTTCTCTGCCTACGTATCATCCTTCTTCCGCCTTCCCTTCCTTCTCTTCCTCCTTTTCCTTCTCTTCTTCCTCCTCTTCCTTCCTTCCCTTGCTAAAGAATTACTTCCAATACCTCTAAATAACTAACTCTCTCTCTCTCTCTCTCTCTCTCTCTCTCTCTCTCTCTCTCTCTCTCTCTCTCTCTCTCTCTCTCTCTCTCTCTCTCTCTCTCTCTCTCTCTCTCTCTCTCTCTCTCTCTCTCTCTCTCTCTCTCTCTCTCTCTCTCTCTCTCTCTCTCTCTCTCTCTCTCTGAGGTAATTAAGAGGGCAGGTAATTGGCGGCGGAGGGTAATTAGCCTTCACTAATTACCCGACGCAGGTGAAAAGGCAGCGGGTCCGGATAAGTGGAGATTCGGATAACTGGAATTTGGATGATAGAGATTTTGGGGTGGTAGGAAGTGGGATTATAGATTTTTGGATTAAAGTAAATTCAGATAACTAGAAATTTGGATAAGTGAACATTCAGATAAGAGGAAATTCGGATAACTGATAATTCCTTGAGCGAAAATTTTGATTAGTGAAAATTCTGATGTATAAATGAATTTTTGGTGATTGAAATTTTGGGGATCATTGAGAAATCCGTTCCCAGACAATTTGGATAAAAGGAAAAATTAGATGACTGAGAGTTCGGATACGTGGAAATTTCGGTAACTTAAAATTCAGATAACTGAAAATTTGTATAACTAAGAATTCGGATATTTGAATTTTTGAGGATATATGTTTTTTTTGATAACTAAGAAATTCAATCTCAGAAAATTTGGATAACATGAAAATTGACTATCCAAGAATGCTGCTAAATGAAAAAAAATTGAACTTGATATTCCAGGAGCAAAAATTTGAATATATGAAAATTTGGATAATTTGGAATTCGGATATTCAGATTATTGAAACTTCAAATACGAGAAAATTCGGATTATTGAACCTTTGATTACGAGAAAATTTGGATTCTTGAAACACTGAATACGAGAACATTCGAATTTTTGATAGGTAGGATAAGTGAAAAATCGGATATCTTAGAATTCTTATAAGTTAAAATTTAGAAACGTTTATTTCATGATACTGAAACTATAACTATAATGATGGCTATAAATTCGGATAATTGAAATTTCGTATAACTGAAAATTCGCTTAATTGAAAATTTTGATAAAAAGTAATTTGTATACATAAAAAGATATTCAGAATACTCAAGAGCCATGATTCAAATCGGGATAAGTGGAATAAAGAGAAATAGAGAGAAATATAAAATAAAATAAAAAGACATATAAATAAAATAAAAAGAAATAAGAAGAAAATAGCAAGAAAATAAAAATAAATAAGAATAAAATAAAAAGAAATAAAGATAGAGGTAAAATAAATAAAGAAAGATAAAGGTAAAAGGAAAATATAATAAAGAAAACAAGACAAAAAGTGACAAATAAAGAGAAACTAAAAGAAAAGAAAAAGAGATTGATAAATAAAATGAGAAAATAGACATATGAAGGGTGAAAAAAAGGAAAATAAAGAGAAGACAAATAAAGAAAATATAAAGAATTAAAGGGATAAGTAATATAAATAAATAAAGAGACGAAGTTCGAATAAGTGTCGGTACGGTAAAGAAAAATTCGAGATAAAGGTGTTACGTTTAAATAAAGTTCGGATTAGCGAGGTTCCTGGTGACAGCGAAATCCGGATAATTGAATGTCTGTTGTTTTTTCTATTGGTTCCTTTATTCCATTATATTCCCTTCTCTCTCTCTCTCTCTCTCTCTCTCTCTCTCTCTCTCTCTCTCTCTCTCTCTCTCTCTCTCTCTCTCTCTCTCTCTCTCTCTCTCTCTCTCTCTCTCTCTCTCTCTCTCTCTCTCTCTCTCTCTCTCCCTATAATCAATTCACTTACCTATCCGCCCCTCCCCCCTCTCTCCCTCTCTCTCTCTCTCCCTAGCTCTCACTCTCTTCTGCTCCCCTTTAATCTCTCTCTCTCTCTCTCTCTCTCTCTCTCTCTCTCTCTCTCTCTCTCTCTCTCTCTCTCTCTCTCTCTCTCACTATCTCTCTCTCTCTCTCTCTCTCTCTCTCTCTCTCTCTCTCTCTCTCTCTCTCTCTCTCTCTCTCTCTCTCTCTCTCTCTCTCTCTCTCTCTCTCTCTCTCTCTCTCTCTCTCTCTCTCTCTCTCTCTCTCTCTCTCTCTCTCTCTCTCTCTCTCTCTCTCTCTCTCTCTCTCTCTCTCTCTCTCTCTCTCTCTCTCTCTCTCTCTCTCTCTCTCTCTCTCTCTCTCTCTCTCTCTCTCTCTCTCTCTCTCTCTCTCTCTCTCTCTCTCTCTCTCTCTCTCTCTCTCTCTCTCTCAGTTATTGTGTTTTTCATTGTTATTTTCTTTTTTTTTTCTTCTTCCTCGTCTTCTAATTTTTCTTCTTCTTTTCTCAAATTTTTCTTCTTCGTCTTCTTCTTCATCTAATTTTCTTCTTCTTTTGCTTCTTCTTTTTCTTCTTTTTCTTCTTCTTTTTCTCCTTCTTTCTATCTTATTACTCTTATTATTATTATTATCACTATTATTATTATTATTATTATTATTATTATTATTATTATTATTATTATTATTATTATTATTATTATTATTATTATTATTATTATTATTATTACTTCAGAAAATATTACAAATCAGTTTTGTACTTCTTCCTCTCTTCCTCCTCCTCCTCCTCCTCCTCCTCCTCCTCCTCCTCCTCCTCCTCCTCCTCCTCCTCCTCCTCCTCCTCCTCCTTTTCCTCCTCCCCCCCTCATGACATCACTAATTGTTGACTTCCGTTTTTCGTTTTGTGATTTTTATGCCAAATTTCACGTGTGTGTGTGTATGTATGTGTGTGTGTGTGTGTGTGTGTGTGTGTGTGTGTGTGTGTGTGTGTGAGATTGGTTTCTCGTGTACGCAATAATTGGTTTATATGTGTGCGTTTACATCTATCCATACACACACACACACACACATACATACGTACATAAGGAGAACGAAGATAATTAATAAAGAAAGGAAAAATAAACAAACAAGAATGGGAAAATATAAAAAAGAAACGAAGAAATAAAGAGAGAAGTAAAGGAAAATGGAAGAGAGAGAGAGAGAGAGAGAGTTAAAAAGAATTAAAACACCTTGTAAGTTCTCTCTCTCTCTCTCTCTCTCTCTCTCTCTCTCTCTCTCTCTCTCTCTCTCTCTCTCTCACTCTCTCTCTCTCTCTCTCTCTCTCTCTCTCTCTCTCTCTCTCTCTCTCTCTCTCTCTCTCTCTCTCTCTCTCTCTCTCTCTCTCTCTCTCTCTCTCTCTCTCTCTCTCTCTCTCTCTCTCTCTCTCTCTCTCTCTCTCTCTCTCTCTCTCTCTCTCTCTCCTCATTTCTTCCTCGTTTTCGCTTTTTCCGTCTTCCTTAATTATGCGGAAGAAGATGAACGGAAAATGAACTAGGAGGAGGAGGAGGAGGAGGAGGAGGAGGAAGCAAAGAAGAAAAAGGAGGAGTAAGAACCGTAAAAAATAGGAGCAGGAGAAGGAGGAGAAGGAGGAGGAGGAGGAGGAGGAGGAGGAGGAGGAGGAGGAAGGAAAATAAAGGTGTAAGAAATGGGGGAAAAAACTATATATGGAAAAAATCTTATTCTTGTTTTGTTTTTATTATTCTCCTTTATTCATCTCCTTCCTATTCCTCTTTCTACTTTAATATTTCTTCCATTTACTTCATCTCTTTTCCTCTCTCTCTCTCTCTCTCTCTCTCTCTCTCTCTCTCTCTCTCTCTCTCTCTCTCTCTCTCTCTCTCTCTCTCTCTCTCTCTCTCTCTCTCTCTCTCTCTCTCTCTCTCTCTCTCTCTCTCTCTCTCTCTCTCTCTCTCTCTCTCTCTCTCTTTCCTCCGTTTCTTCGCCTATAATATTATCAGACTTTTTTTCTCTTCCCGTTTCTCTTTTCTGCTTATGCCTCTACCCTTTATTATCTTTCCATTTCCTCTGTTCCGTCTTCTTTTCTTAATTTTCCTTCTTTATTTCCTCATTTTCCTTTCCCTCCTTCATTCGTTTTTCTCTTCATTTTCCTTGTTTTGCTTTTCTTAATTCTCCTTTTCTCCCTTTTCTTTACTTCCTTGTTTTATTTTTTGCCTTTTTCCTATTTCTCAATTTCTGATCTTTTTCTTAATCTCCTTTCCTCCTTTTTCTCTTTCTCTCAATTCCCCTTCGTTCCTTTTCTTTTACCTTTTTTTCCACCTTTTCACTCCCTGTGCTCTTCCCTTTTACTTGTTTTTCTCCCTTCCTCCCTTCCTTCATTTACCTTCCTTTATATAGAGCAAACGAAAAAGAAATATAACATCATTTATTTTCTAGATATATTTTTCTCGTTTTCTTTCAACCTCATTTCCTTTGGTCTCCCTTTCCTCCCGTTTTCTGTGATTCACTCTCGTAGAAAATGGAAATCGGTCCCGAAGAGAGAGAGAGAGAGAGATATGAAGAAAAATTTGTTGGTTCACTGGCCTAATGGACTCTCTCTCTCTCTGTCTCTCTCTCTCTCTCTCTCTCTCTCTCTCTCTCTCTCTCTCTCTCTCTCTCTCTCTCTCTCTCTCTCTCTCTCTCTCTCTCTCTCTCTCTCTCTCTCTCTCTCTCTCTCTCTATACCATAATAAAAAATGGCAAAGATTATCCGTAGAGTTTTATTATTATTATTATTATTATTATTATTATTATTATTATTATTATTATTATTATTATTATTATTATTATTATTATTATTATTATTATTATTATTATTATTATTATTATTATTATTATTATTATTATTATTATTATTATTATTATTATTATTATTATTATTATTATTATTATTATTATTATTATTATTATTATTATTATTATTGTTGTTGTTGTTTTACTAAATGTTTCTTTCTTCCTCAGGTAAGTTGATCACGTGAGCGTTTGGAGGAAAGGAGGTAAGGAAGTAAAACGTTCTCCTCTCCTCTTCTTCTTCTTCTTCTTCCTCCCCTCCTCTTCCTCTTGCTCTTCTTCTTCCTCTAACACGTTATCTTTTTCTTGTTCTGCTTCGTCCTCATTCGCTTTTTTTTTCCTTTTTTGTCTCTCTTGGTCTTTTTTCTCCTCCTTTTCCTCCTTCTCTTCTTCCTCTTCTTCACTTTCTTCCTCCAGCTTTTCTTTGTTCCTTTTGATGGCTCTTCTTCCTCCTCTTCCTTCTCTTCCTCTTCCTCCTTCTTCTATTCCTACTACTACTACTACTATTGTTTCTACTACTACTACTACTACTACTACTACTACTACTACTACTACTACTACTACTACTACTACTACTACTACTACTACTACTACTACTACTACTACTACTACTACTACTACTGCTACTACTATTACTACTACTACTACTACTACTGTTACTACTTTTACTACTACAACTACTACTACTACTACTACTACTACTACTACTACTACTACTTTTTCCTCCCTAGCAACAGAGAGACATTAACTACTTTCTTCTCTCCATTCTCTTCTCTTTTCTCTCCTTTTCTTCCTACCCATCCCCCTCCCTCCCTCCCTCCCTCCTTTATCTCCAGGTAATTATTCTTCCATGTTTCCTCCACACAGGTGAGTTTCTTCCCAGCGGAGTAAGTGGAGGAAAGGAGGGAGGGAAGAAAGGAGAAGGAGGAGAAGGAGGAGGAGGAGGAGGGAGGGAGGTAAATGGGAAGGTGAAGTGAATGTGTAAATAAAAGTCGAGAGAGAGAGAGAGAGAGAGAGAGAGACGGCGTAACTCATTTACAAAAACAATCTATTTCACATTGTTCTCTCTCTCTCTCTCTCTCTCTCTCTCTCTCTCTCTCTCTCTCTCTCTCTCTCTCTCTCTCTCTCTCTCTCTCTCTCTCTCTCTCTCTCTCTCTCTCTCTCTCTCTCTCTGTGTTATTTTTCTCTCATTTAATTATTTTCTCTCCTTAATTACCTCTCCTAAGCTCATTAAGCAGATCATTAGCAATTTTTATATTAATTTTCTTTATTAAGGAATTTTGTGATACGTTTTGTGCGTGTGTGTGTGTGTGTGTGTGTGTGTGTGTGTGTGTGTGTGTGTGTGTGTGTGTGTGTGTGTGTGTGTGTGTGTGTGTGTGTGTGTGTATCTACGTTCTTTTTCTTTATTTTTTGTTTTCTTTGTTTTCTTTCTTTTTCTCTCTCTTTTTCCTCTCCCACTTCCTTCCTTCCTTTCTTCCTTTCTTTCATTCTTTCTTTTCTTCTCTCTTTTTTCTATATTGTATTCATATCTTTACTTGTTTCGAGAGAGAGAGAGAGAGAGAGAGAGAGAGATGGTTACTATGTTTCCATTATATATTTTAATTATGGATTAGAAAGAAAGAGAGAAAGTTTACTCTCTCTCTCTCTCTCTCTCTCTCTCTCTCTCTCTCTCTCTCTCTCTCTCTCTCTCTCTCTCTCTCTCTCTCTCTCTCTCTCTCTCTCCTAATGACCCAGGAAGGAACCGCCATTGTCAACATGAGAGAAGAGATGGAGGAGGAGGAAGAGGAGGAGGAGGAGGAGGAGGAGGAGATAAGACTGAAGGAGAAGGGGGGGAAAGAGAAAGGGAGAGAAAGAAAGGAGGGGAGCAGACATTAGCTTCTCATCCTCCTCCTCCTCTACCTCCTCCTCCTCCTCCTCCTCCTCCTCCTCCTCCTCGTCACACTTTAGAGGAAGTCACACAGGAAGCATCGTTTTCTATTGTCTTTCACGCTCCGTTTTCTTTTCCGTTTTCTTTTCTTTTGTTATTTTTCTTCTATTCGTTTTTTTATGAGTATTTTTATTTTTTGTATTTATTTTTTTATTTTTTTTTCTTTCTTTTAAGCGTCTTAACTTCATTTATTTGTGATTTCTTTTCCTTCTTTCTTTTTTTCCTGTTTTATTTATTTATTTATTTTTTTTTTTACATTTTCATTTTTTGTCATTCATTTTCCTTCTTTTTTATTCGTGTTATTATTTTTTCTTCTTTTTTTCCTTTTTTGTTTGCTTATTCCCTTTCTTTTTTTAGCATTTTCATTTTTTGTCATTCATTTTTTTTCTTTCTTGATTCGTGTTTTTATTTATTTTTCCTTCTTTTTCTTTTCCTTCATTATTTTTTTATTATTCCCTTTCTTTCTTTTTTTAACATTTTCATTTTTTGTCATTCATTTTTTTTCTTTCTTGATTCGTGTTTTTATTTATTTTTCCTTCTTTTTCTTTTCCTTTATTATTTTTTCTCTTATTCCCTTTCTTTTTTTTTACATTTTCATTTTTTTCATTAATTTTTCCTTCTTTTTTGATTCGTGTAATTATTTTTTTTTCCTTCATTATTTTTTTCTTATTTTCTTTCTATCATTTTTTTTCATTTTCATTTTTTGTTATTCATTTTTTCTTCTTTTTTGATTCGTGTTTTCATTTATTTTTCCTTTATTATTTTTTGCTTATTCCTTTTCTTTCTTTTTTTTACATTTTTATTTTTTGTCTTTCATTTTGTCTTCTTTCTTGATTCGTGTTTTTATTTATTTTTCCTTCTTTTTCTTTTCCTTTATTATTTTTTTCTTATTCCCTTTCTTTCGTTTTTTTTTACATTCTCATTTTTTTCATCAATTTTTCCTTCTTTTTTGATTCGTGTTATTATTTTTTTTCTTTTTCTTTCTCCTTTATCATGTTTTTGCTTAATCCCTTCCTTTCGTTTTTCTTCTATTTTCATCTTAATTTTCTTTTATGCTCTTTCGCTTTTTTTTTATTTGTCGTTTATTATTACTTATTATTATTATTATTATTATTATTATTATTATTATTATTATTATTATTATTATTATTATTATTATTATTATTATTATTATTATTATTATTATTATTTATTGTTACTTCTTATTTTCCTATTTTATTATTTTTTTTTTCTTTAGTCTTTTTTTGTATTTCTCTGTTCAGTTTTTTCTTTATTTCCTTGTTTGCTATATTGTTTTTTTCTTTATATTTTCGGTTGCATCATTTTTTTATTTGCTTTTTTTTTGTTATTTTTTTTCATTTTCTTTCATTTTCTTTGTTTTTCCTTTTAATATTTTTTTTACTTTCTCCTTTCCTTTTTTTCTTTCAGTACGTATTTGTATTTTCTTACCCGTTTTCTTTTCACATCCTTGCTTCCTTTTTTTTCCTTTTCTCCTTTTCTCCTTTTTCTCTTTTTTTTTTTACTTCTATGCGGTTATTTCTTTCGTTTTTCTTCTTCCTTTCCTCCTTTATCATATTTCATTTCATTTTACACTATCTTATTTTCCATTATTTTCCTTTCATCCTCTTTTCTTTTTTCTTCATATTTTTCTTCTTTTATATTGTATTTTTTCTCTTCTCTTTCCTGGTCCTTTATCTCTCTCTCTCTCTCTCTCTATCTCTCTCTCTCTCTCTCTCTCTCTCTCTCTCTCTCTCTCTCTCTCTCTCTCTCTCTCTCTCTCTCTCTCTCTCTCTCTGGCTTGTTATTTTCTCTCCCTTTGTTGAAAAAACGAGAGATTCCTCGTTCACGCCTCCACCTGAGAGAGAGAGAGTGCATGAAGGGAGAAAGAGTAAACAAATCTCTCTCTCTCTCTCTCTCTCTCTCTCTCTCTCTCTCTCTCTCTCTCTCTCTCTCTCTCTCTCTCTCTCTCTCTCTCTCTCTCTCTCTCTCTCTCTCTTTTATTTAAACATAAGATACATATGACAAAAGGGGCGGGGAAGTTGTCTCCATGCTAAAGACGACTTCTGTCTTGAGGTCGCCTATCTTAAAGCATTGTCACTAGTTGTGCTTGTGCTCAGGCGGATGTGACTAGGGCGGGTAAGTGCGACACCAGGCATGAGCCGCCACCTTCACCTGCTGGGTGTTCATTGCCCTAACGCCCACTACACCCGTGAAGGCGTTCCACAGGTGGGCCGTGGCACTCGTGAAGGCCCTCTGGCACCTGGCTGTGCGGCTTCTCGGGATTTCAAGGAGGAGGTCGTTAGCCACCGCCGCTCTCGTGGTATGCTGGCTTCTCCTCCAAGTGACCCGTAGTGCCGCCAGGTGATGTGTATGTTGGACCTGGGCCTTGTGTAGGACTGTGATGGCACCGACCCTTCTCCGGTGCCCGGGGCTGTCGAGCATGCAGAGGGGGGCGTCCTGCTGGTGAGGTAGCTGCTGTCCATGATGCCGCTGCCGCCACTGGTGTCTATGTGGTCGCTGCTGCTGAAGGCTGCTGGCATCGCGGATGAGTCGCTCTGCCCTCCTCTGCACTCTGTCCAGCAGCGAGAGGTGACAGTGGGCACTACTCATCCAGGAGAGAGGGGAGTATTCCATGACGGGCCTCACCTGGGCTTTGTACAGCCTCAGGAGCCTGTCTGCGTCGAGCAGGTGCCGCACGCGACGCAGGAGTGTCACCCTCAGGGAGGCTCTGCGCGCCACACACTCCAGGTGGCGGTCGAAACTGAGTCTGGAGTCGACCTCCACCCCCAAGATGTTGATGGAGTCCTTGATGACGAGGGTGTCGTCCCCAAACTTCAGCTGTCCCTGCAGGAGTCTAGCGTCCTCCCCCGAACGCGATATGACCATGGCCTGGGTCTTCTCGGCAGCAAACTTGACTTGCCAGCGTCGTCCCCAGGCCATGATGTCACCAAGATGGCGGTTGGTGGCTTCGATCACGTTCGCAATTTTCTCCCTGGTGTAGCTGTGGGACTTGGTGCAGTCGTCGGCGTAGGCTGAGGCCACTATTAGGATATGGAGCAGCTCATCGAAGTATGCGTTCCAAAGAATCGGTTCCAGTACTGATCCTTGTGGAACGCTGGCAGTGATTGGGTAACTGCCTGACGTGCACCCGTTCACCACTACCCTCAGACTCCGGCCGTGCAGGTAGCTCGAAAACAGCTGCAGCAGTTGTCCTGTGATGCCGAGCTGTTCGAGCTTGGCCAGGAGGCCCCTGTGCCACACACAGTCGAATGCCCCAGCAATATCTAGGCCAACAACAAGTGATTGTTAATCTCTCTCTCTCTCTCTCTCTCTCTCTCTCTCTCTCTCTCTCTCTCTCTCTCTCTCTCTCTCTCTCTCTCTCTCTCTCTCTCTCTCTCTCTCTCTCTCTCTCTCTCTCTCTCTCTCTCTCTCTCTCTCTCTCTCTCTCTCTCTCTCTCTCTCTCTCTCTCTCTCTCTCTCTCTCTCTCTCTATTTAAACATACATATATATTAACAAAACACCAAGGTGCACTGCCGTGTGCTGCATATTCAAAGGCCATAAGGTCTATATATAAAAAGTACCGTTCTCGTGTCCCGCGTGGTGACTCTCGGAGGTTGACGTAGGCCTGCCAGGTGTGGCACTTTCTGCACCTGTGCCATGTGTAAGACAACAAGCGCCGCGACGTCCCTGCGGTGTTCCAGCGAATTGACGGAGCTGGGAGTCTCCGACTGGGCTGGGGGTCCGCAAAATCCACCAGTCGCAGCGCCGGTCGTTGAATGCTGTCGAGTCTCCCGCTGTGCGAGGCAGCACACGACATCCAAGAGAGGGCAGCATACTCTAGGTAAGGCCGTATCTGGGCCTTGTAGAGCAGGAGCCTCCCTTTTCTGTCGAGGAAGTTGGCCACCCTTCGCAGGCGGGAGACTCTTTGGGAGGCCTTTTGGGCAATGTGTTTGATGTGGCTATCAAACCGTAGCCCTCGATCCACTTCCACTCCCAGAATCTTGACGGACTCCTGGAGTAGGAGGGGGACGCCGCCAAAGCGTAGCCTCCCCTCCACTGCTGGCCCAGCAGTGGGGGATCGAGAGACCACCATTGCCTGGGTCTTCTCCTGAGCAAAGGTCACCTGCCAGCGGGCACCCCACTCCTGTAGCACCCTCAGCTGTTGATTGGCCTCGTCAGCAGCACGCCCACTGTCTTGTCGGGGGTAGGTGCAGGAGAAAGTGCAATCATCAGCGTAAGCTGAGACTGCTGGCAGCTGTCGGGGAAGGTCGTCCACGTAAATGTTTCACAGGACTGGCCCCAGCACTGAACCCTGTGTCACTGATGCCTCCACTGGCAGGGACTCAGATGCCTGCCCGTTAACGACGGCCTGGAGTGTCTTTCCTTGCAGGTAGTCTCCCAGAAGCTGAAGAAGGTCGCCTTGGATGCCCTCTGCGCGGAGTTTCTCGAGGAGGCCACCGTGCCACACTCTGTCGAGAGCACTCGCTATGTCCAGGGCCACCACGACAGTGTCCAGGCCGTCGTCAAGGGCGTCCTGCCATCTCTCTCTCTCTCTCTCTCTCTCTCTCTCTCTCTCTCTCTCTCTCTCTCTCTCTCTCTCTCTCTCTCTCTCTCTCTCTCTCTCTCTCTCTCTCTCTCTCTCTCTCTCTCTCTCTCTCTCTCTCTCTCTCTCTCTCTCTCTCTCTCTCTCTCTCTCTCTCTCTCTCTCTCTCTCTCTCTCTCTCTCTCTCTCTCTCTCTCTCTCTCTCTCTCTCTCTCTCTCTCTCTCTCTCTCTCTCTCTCTCTCTCTCTCTCTCTCTCTCTCTCTCTCTCTCTCTCTCTCTCTCTCTCTCTCTCTCTCTCTCTCTCTCTCTCTCTCTCTCTCTCTCTCTCGCGTGCCAACAGAAAATGAAGATTAAACGTCTGATTTTAGTAAACTTTTGTCTGTGAGGAAATTGTTTGACTGGAGAAGGAGGAGGAAGAGGAGGAGGAGGAGGAGGAGGAGGAGGAGGAGATGCAGACGAAGAAAGGAAAGAGAGGAAGAAAGAAAATGAACAGCAACAATATCTAGAGGAGGAGGTGGAGGAGGAACAGGAGGAGGAGGAGGGGGAGGAGGAGGAGGAGGAGCAGGAGGAGGAGAAGGAGGAGGAGGAGGAAGAGAGGAGGAGGACAGTATAGAGAGAGATGTAAGGGAAGAGCTAGACGTTTACGAGGAGGAGGGAGAAGAAGAAGAGAAGGAGGAAGAGGAGGAGGAGGAGGAGGAGGAGGAGGGAAGGCGAACTAATTTTTTGTTTACTTAAAAAGAAAGAGAAAGAAAAAAAGAAAAAAAAGAAGGGCGATAACTTCGTAACACTATTTAGACTCTCTCTCTCTCTCTCTCTCTCTCTCTCTCTCTCTCTCTCTCTCTCTCTCTCTCTCTCTCTCTCTCTCTCTCTCTCTCTCTCTCTCTCTCTCTCTCTCTCTCTCTCTCTCTCTCTCTCTCTCTCTCTCTCTCTCTCTCTCTCTCTCTCTCATACACTTTTTCCCCTCCTTTCTCTCGCTCTCCCCTCCCTCCCTCCCTTTTTTTCTCCCTCTCCCTCTCTCTCCCTTCTCCCTAACTTACCTCCATTTTTTTTCTCCTCTTCTGAACTTCTCTTAAAAATACGATGCGTTAGGAGATTCGAACCAGAGACCACACGATTACTATACGATTTTGGCAACCACTCAGCCACTCGACGATTTACTCTTGGCCTCATTCCTCGGCCATTCCCTTACCTCTATATCATAAGCTCTCCCTTCCTCGGCCATTCCCTAACGCCCATATCACAAGCTCTCCCTTCCTCCCGTATCACAAGTTCTCCCTTCCTCGGCTATTCCCTTACGCCCATATCACAAGCTCTCCCTTCCTCGGCCATTCCCTTACGCCCATATCACAAGCTCTCCCTTCCTCGGCCATTCCCTCACGCCCATATCACAAGCTCTCCCTTCCTCGGCCATTCCCTCACGCCCATATCACAAGCTCTCTCTTCCTCGGCCATTCCTTCACGCCCATATCAGAAGCTCTCCCTTCCTCTCATATCACAAGCTCTCCCTTCCTCGGCTATTCCCTCACGCCCATATCAGAAGCTCTCCTTCCTCAGCCATCCCCTCACACATATCACAAGCTCTCCCTTCCTCAGCCATCCCCTCACCCATATCACAAGCTCTTCCTTCCTCGGCCATTCCCTCACGCCCATATCACAAGCTCTCCCTTCCTCGGCCATTCCCTCACACCCATATCACAAGCTCTTCCTTCCTCGGCCATTCCCTCACACCCATATCACAAGCTCACCCTTCCTCGGCCATTCCCTCACGCCCATATCACAAGCTCACCCTTCCTCGGCCATTCCCTCACACCCATATCACAAGCTCACCCTTCCTCGGCCATTCCCTCACGCCCATATCACAAGCTCTCCCTTCCTCGGCCATTCCCTCACGCCCATATCACAAGCTCTCCCTTCCTCGGCCATTCCCTCACACCCATATCACAAGCTCTTCCTTCCTCGGCCATTCCCTCACGCCCATATCACAAGCTCTCCCTTCCTCGGCCATTCCCTTAGGCCCATATCACAAGCTCTCCCTCCATTGGCCATTCCCTCACGCCCATATCACAAGCTCTCCCTTCCTCGGCCATCCCCTCACACCCATATCACAAGCTCTTCCTTCCTCGGCCATTCCCTCACGCTCATATCACAAGCTCTCCCTTCTTCGGCCATTCCCTCACGCCTATATCACAAGCTCTCCCTTCCTCGGCCATCCCCTTACGCCCATATCACAAGCTCTCCCTTCCTCGGCCATTCCCTCACGCCCATATCACAAGCTCTCTCTTCCTCGGCCATCCCCTTACGCCCATATCACAAGCTCTCCCTGCCTCGGCCATTCTCTTACCCCCATACCATAAGCTCTCCCTTCCTCGGCCGTTCCCTTGACATCAGTTCCAGCAATATCAGACAGCCAGACAGACAGACGCCGTTCCCTATATACAAGCTTTCCCTGAACCACTCTTACGGGCTAATGGCTACACCCAACACATTAATTAGCTCTCTTAGTAATAGTATGAAGGAAATAGGCCAAGAAAAGTGAAGTGTGTGGAATATAACGAGGAGCAAATTAGAAGAAGCTGCCATTGTTTTTTGTGTTGGCAATGAATGAGGTCTCTAAGTGATGGAGAACTTGCGATACTGGTAATACTGTAGCCTGTAACGAACTTGTATTAGACGTGTACCTTAGGCCTAATTGAAGAGAGAGAAGGAAGGGAGG